>NC_089595.1:19244354-19544354 GCF_019320115.1 Miscanthus floridulus
GGACATAGAACTTTGAAAATTAAAAAAAACCCTAATGGATCATGGCAGGTTAGCAGTAAAGCAGATGATAAAAAACCTGTGGTTAGACATCACATCCAAAACATCAATGGGTTCTCAACACCAAACATGCCTATTATCAGTAGCCCCACTGGGAGTTACCGAGATGGCGAAGATGCAAGTGTGAACCAAGAAGGGGGTGGTATTCAATTTGATATAGCATTGAACCAAGAGTTTGACAGTTTTGCAAATAACTTTGGTCAGACAGACAATACAGAGGATAGACAACAACAGCCACAACATAATGCTGCAGATGTCATTGTTCTTAGTGATTCTGATGAAGAAAATGACCCGATTGTTCGCCCGCCACCTGTCTATGCAAATACTCCTACAAATGGTGACACTTTTCCTTTCGTCACTGATGCTCCCGGAACTGGATATCCTGAAAGGTACCAGGAGGATGCTGGCGTTGGTACAAGTGGCCTTGGTTTATTGAGCAACAATACTGGTGATTTTGAAATAAATAACTGGCAAATGCATTCTTATCCACAACCAGAGCAAGGGTTCCAGTTTTTTGGGACTGATACTGATGTTGGCAATCCTTTTGTTGGTCCACATAATTCCTTTAATATTGCACCAGAAGACTACTCGCTTGACTGTAATGTTGGCATAGAGGATCCCTCTGCAGCTCACGATGTTTCAATTTGCCGAAACAGTAATGATGTGCATGGAAGCTTGGTTGATAACCCATTGGCTTTAGCAGGCGACGATCCATCTTTGCAAATTTTTCTTCCAAGTCAACCTTCCACTGTTCCCCTTCAGGAAGAACTAAGTGAGCGTGCTAATACTCCAAATGGAGTCCACCCTGATGATTGGAGGATATCTCTTACGCTTGCGGCCGGTGGAGGGGGTAATGAAGAGTCTGCAAGTGTTGATGGTCTAAAATCACAGCCAAAAGTTCCATCGAAAGAGGCAGGAGTCGAATCTTTACTTGATGCTGGTTTGTCTCCCTTTTATGAATTTAATTCTTCTCTTTTGTGATCATTTTGCTTCTAAGATAACGGTTTGCTACACTTCTTTTCTTTTTGGTAGCCTGTCAACCATTTCCAGAATCATCAAGGTTAACTTTTGAAGGCAGGCATCTTAGGTCATACTTTTTTTTTCCATAGAAAATGTGCAAAGTCTGATATCTTAAAATAGATCCCCATAAACTATTTAATTCTCTAGTCAATAAAATGAATGAGTAGAATTTTAGCAACTTTTAGAATCTGCCTTTGATTACTTCTGGGTAATAGATGACACTTGATGCTGAGTGGCTCAACTTATCCCCTTGTACTCAAAACTGTCAAAATGATGTCTATATGCATACAGCATACCTATGACCATGAACTGAGTTTAATCAAAACCTAATTTCTGAAGGTTTTCCATTTCTTATCAACTTGTATTAGCTTGTGGTCCTGTAATATCTGTTGGTTGCAGAGCTTTATGGATTCTATGCTTGCATAGAAAACAGTTTTGATGATTTATTAATTACTAGAATAAAAAAGAACTATCTAGCTCAATTGCTCAAATGTGAGTCCAGATTCATTAAACCAAATTTGTAGTACCAAACTATGAATTTGGTTTAATGAATTTGGTTCAATTCATAGTTTGATACTACAAATTTGGTTTAATGAATCTGGACTTATTGCTGCTGTGTTCTCAACGACAGCTATCTGCATACTATACATGTTATTGTTGTAACATTTTTGTTCTCAATTGCAGCTTCTGCTCTCCCAAGCATGAACAGATGTAATGGGTCTAATCTAAATCCAAGAAGGATTGAAAATATATTTTCTCATCCTCGCCAACCGCGGTCTGTTAGGCCTCGTCTGTGTTTGTCATTAGATACTGATTCAGAGTAGTTTGGACATCACACTGGGATAGCTGAATTTGCTACTAATCTGGCAAAGTTGGCTTCCAGAATCTTGATTTTTACTGTGGAGGGCTATCAGGTTATTGTGGTTGATACAAAGAGAAACACCAGTGTGGATGCTTTGTTGCATTAAACCTGGTAAGATCCAAGTGTTCTATATGATCCAAGTGGGATCTGCATAGAGTTCATCTAATGGTAAGGATAGACGATCAGCCTCTTTATGTGATGGATTAGTTGCTATGTTTTATGAACTAGATTGCAGTTTGTGATTCAAGTAGCCGACGGGTAATTGAACATGCTCCATGAAATAAAAGTGAAGTTGAGCAGGATAAAAAGAAGCAAACAAAAACTGCTAGGATCTGATCAGCAATCTACCGAATGATCATAGCCTACACTTCTCCTGTTAATACTATTTATATCCTTGGTGGCATTGTTAATACTATTTATATCCTTGGTGGCATTGTGTAGGGTTTCATCTCTAGACAACTTGCTTGTTACTCATATCCTTCACACTGCTCTTGCTCATGCGCACTCAGCCTGGCCTCCGCTCCTCTCCTGCTTCTCACTGCTTCCCCTCACTATTCTTCTCCAACAGACTGATCTCTATTGTGGTGGCCCCCTTCTGGATCAGCTGCTGCTGCCGCAGATGACCCAGATGGCTCCATGGCCTTTCTGGTTGGTTCCATATCGATTTCTTCTGTTCTGCTCTCCAAACCCCTCGGCTCTCACTGCTTTTGGCTTAGGTGTCGGGGACGCCTTGTTCTCCACGAGTGCCTTGTCACCTAGGCGATGCCTTAAAAACACTGCCTATGTGAAATTTGTCGATTCAAAATGTCTGCTTGATTGTTTAGCATGAATCAATGTGAGTGCATGTAGTTTCTTTGCTAGTCCAACTGATGAAACCTTGTGGTAACTGATGTGTTTTGTGTATTTCAGGTTGGTACAGGATATTTTCTAACTGGGAGTGGTTTAATGTGGCTAGTGGAGCAGGCTGTACATTTTCCCTGACATTTACTGGGTATAAGGAATAGGGGGCCATCACTTGGCATAAGACAAATACATGTGAATGTTTTGTGTGTACCATCATTGTATTTAGGGTTTGGGTGCTAATTTAAATGTTTATTACGGTGATGTTTGATGGAAAATAAATTATTCCTTGAAGTGGCGGTCAATAAACAGAGCCCCCTTCGGTTTTGAGTCGGAGCTGCTGACCCTTCATCTGTTGTTGTTGTGAAGTGGTAGCTTCCACTTTCGTTCAGCTTCAGCTTCCATGGCGGGACCAATCATGCCAAAGTCGTGTCTAGCAGAGGGCAATCTCCATGGTGTCATGCAATACAAGTGCTCGTATATTTTGCTCTACAGGATAAGTTTCTTTGTGCATCATGCTGTATTATGCCGGTGACCCCCTTCTCATTTCTTGCTTCACCGAACTGCTTGGCATAGTTTGATATGTCTGTCCGTTCATTGGTTCGGTACTCTTTACTAGTATGTGGGTGCAGTGAAGGGGCACAGGGCAGATCGGCAGTCTTCGGACTTGCCTGTGATCTGCCTGGAGTATCTACTGCTACTGTTACTACCTGCCGGCTAGGCATTGTGTGACATCAAGAGTAAACTTGCAGGTGATGGTGGATTGTATCAGCTTTATTAACCCTTCTGATTAAAAGGTGCATGAACCCTTCTGATTAAAAGGTGCAGGTGGTGGTGAATTCGTTTCTTTCAGAACATGACAGCACATTGTCGGTGCATGAATGGTGAGACCATACTCTGCGCACAAATATCTATCTGATGCTCAGCTGACCAACCTCTGATGCCATTCGATCGGTAGGCCGACAAAACCCGTCTTGTGCAAAAGAATTCCTAACAGTAGAAGGCAGGTTGCTAATTCTAGGTGTTCACTTTTAGAGAGAAGCCATCATGGAGCCCAGACATAGAGCCCGTTTGGAAAGCTTTCTTCCGGCTCCGGCTCGGGCACTGTAGCACTACTGTGGCGGAGCCGGGAGAAGCTCCAAATAAGCCCCAAATGTGCTGCGCCTCCGGCTTCTCTTCTTTCTATTTCATTTTTTGAGGAGTCGAGTCGTTTTTTTGTCATGTTACGTAAAAACAATGTTGCACAGTGCCTTAGGAGTAGGAACCGGAGCATCAAGAGCCGCACCAAACGGGCTTATAGTTCTATGCCTTAGGTCATTAAAACTACCTAATTGTCGGGTTCATAAACTCGGGGTCCCTCGGGGATCAGCTTCTGCGTCAAGGCTTGGCCCAAGAGTCTAAATACAACAGGTCGGAAGGACGGCCCAGTCGTCGACTGGAAGGTCTAGACTGAAAGGAGCGGCGCCCGCTAGTCGACCCCTTGGGTCTACCACTCCGTTCGGAGCACTCGCTTCGGCCTCCAGCCGCCTCTGGATGCCCTCTCCGATCTGAAGGCCTGGCCTAAAGCGCTACTTTCGACTCCGACCCTGCGTCCCTCCGACTGGGGCTCATAGGAACCCTGCTCACCGCTCTTCTCCGACCGGCGTACTCAAAGCCGACTAGAGCCATCCGACCGGAGACGCCCGTTCGGTAGGAACCAAAAGACGTGCAGAGAAAGGCGAGGCAAGGCTCACAAGTCAAAACCGCTGTACCAGGGATCATATCCTACACGGAACAGTACTCTGACAAACAGTATTGTAGGCGCCGACATCTTCCTCTACAGTACTGTAGGGGCCGCTAAAACTCCCATACGGTAAGACCCTCCACGTGCCTCTGGGCATCGATAGCGGTATGGACACCAGGATTTACCGTACCGGGTGAACATAGCGAGACTCCTCACATGCCTCTAGGCATCAAACAATATTTGCAGGTACCGACGTCCACCGTCCTTGAAGAAGGCAGCACGGCCTCCCACATGCATCTGACATTCTACAGTACATCAACAGTGTTGTAGGCGCCTACCACTATCTTGTACCTGCCGGTGTGGGCAACAAGGCTCGGTAGGCGTGGGCAACAAGGCTCGGCAGCATACGTACCCTCACCCTCTTACTTGTAAAGCCATCCCCTTCATCTATAAAAGGGGGTGTGCTTCCTCCAACAAGGAGTCCGATTCCAGTTGATCAGAGTTCCTTAGATCGATAGCTCACAACCACAGAACCGCCAGGTTCGGATCTCAAGCACCCGCTTGAACACTTAGCTCACAGCGATGTTTCTGTCACTCTCGGCCCTTCCGACCGAAGCCGACCGGACCTCTTGCACACCCCATCTTTCTCCTCATTTGTAACCCCACTGCAAACTTCGAGCACCTGGACTTAGGAATAAAGTCACCGACCGACCCCGACTGGACGTAGGGCACGTTACCCGAACCAGTATAAATCCTGTGTCATTGAGTGCTAGGCCACCTCCGATCACAACGTACAGCAAAACTACAAATATTCACTAGTTGGTCACTTTCTGCATCGACAGTTGGCGCCGTCCGTGGGGAAGACGCTGTACGTTCAACACTTTTTGGTCATCGGATGGCCCACTTTTCCGCCACCCTCGCCATGGCGGGCTCGGGCGATACGATTCGCTTTGGCTCGCTGGAGTTTCCTGCACTCTCACCCGCTGGGATGCGGGTTCCACCTGTCTTCGAGCCATCCTAGGCCTTCCTCTTCGGAAGCCTGAACTTCGTCGTCGACCGGCTCGGCGTACTCTACCTCCGCGAGGAGACTCGCGGCCTGGCACCCATCGGAGAGATGTCCTCGATCGACTCCAGGACGCGCGACTTCAACAGCGCGGCATCTGCGCTTCATTCCGAGCAAACTCTCTGCACAAACCCCGCTGTGAGTAATATACATGCTGTTATTCACTTACTACGTTCTATCCTCCGCCAAATACCCGAAGGGTTGCCGTTGTCCCCATCGCCGCCACCGTACAACCGGTTCCCCTACAGCCTCATGTCTCCTATGGACACGTGCGTCCGGGGGCTCCAAAAGATTATGGCACCGCTCCCTCTCATGTTTGAATTCATGGGGATGGCGAGCTATGCTCCCACCTGTGTCCTCGACATCATGGATGATGACACCGGGAGTGATGGATCTAGCATCGGTGATGTGGCACCTAGCCACCGTCCGTCCCACGAGTGCGCTATGGCGGACGCTTCGGAGCAGCCGCCTAGGGTAACGGAGTCCTCATGGACTCACGCCCCTCCGGGCCCTCATGCGGAGACCCCCGAGCTCACATGTGAGCACAGGGAGGATCTACGACGATAGTGGCCGCATCAGCCACCGACTGCACCAGCGCGCTCGGCGCACCACACTGCGCCCCGTGCGCATAGACCGGTGAACGGCGCTCGGGGTCACGCCCGTCAGGTCCAGCGCAACACCCCGGTTAGGGGGACCGATCCCCCGTAGTTCGCTCGGGCCAGTCAGAACATTTCCGCCGCGACAATGCTCCTGCATGGCCTGTCCGAGCCGAACGACCCTCGTGAACGGGCGATCCATCGGAACCTCCGGGCACTGCTGGAGACCGCTGCCGTTCAACAAGCGGAGTGCTCCGAATCACGACGCTGACTCGTGACCTCGCTCCTCGTCTGAGGAATAGGGACACAACAGATGGGGCATTACACCCTATCACCGCAACAACCACAGAGTACGACATAGGAAGCCGCAATGGCACCTCACCTCGACCTGACGACCGCTCCATGCCGACCGCCTGTCTACGCGTGGCTCAGGCCGAACCGAGACACGCGCAGTGTCGACCGGAGTCCTAGCCCTGATGGGCCGGGACCGCGGACCTTCATCCAACACCTCCAGCAAGCGCCGTTCCCACCGTGCTTCAACGGAGGCCATGGCAAAGGTAAGGCCAAGCGCCAGGGTCAAGACGAGGGCCCCTCCACGCAGAGGGAAAAAATAACAGAAAGGATCACCGTCGACCGGCCAACTTCGCGTTGGACGCTGTGGCCGATCATGCGGGCACGTAGCCCCAACAAGACCCTCCGGGCCACTTCCACGATCTCATGGAGAGCCCGTGCACCAACCACGACTACCCCGTCAAACACCTCTACAAGGACTGTCAGCTCCTTAAGCGCCTGCTGAGGTAAGCTGGCAGGCCAAAGGAAGAAAAAGACGAGGAAACAGCGACCAAAGAAGGGGGCATAGCGGGTGAGGATCCAGACGACTGAAGGTTGAAGTGATCCGACTAGACGCCTACCGACCGAAGGACGACAACGACGCCCATCTCTCTGAACTACTGGAATAGCTATGTCATTTTTCCTAAAGCTTCAATCATACCATTATTTACTTATGCTCCTACAAAAGCGCCCCGACCTGAACACTTTTTGGCCTGGGGCGCTCGGGGGCTCCAATAGGGTACACTACTATCATTATGCTTAGTGACTACCTCCCTGTTTTGTTTACCTATGGTGGAATTCCTTCCTACCCAACCAACGGGATAGTTTGTTCCTTAGTTTTGCTTTACGTAGCTTTGCTTTAAAGACATTCCAACCGATAGCACCCCGCCTTTCCCTACGGTTACGAGCAGCCGAGCCTCGCGGGCCATGCCCTGGGCTCCCAAGGTCGCAGCCTACGGGACAAACGGGTAGGTACGAGAAAGAAAGAATAAAAAATAAAATTATGCTAAGGAAAAACTAAGGAACAAAAGGGAACAGGCTCCCCCGAACGGAGCAATTCCATCACAGAAAACAAAACCAATGGTAGTCATTAAACACACAGTAATATTTACACGGGGCTCCCCCACAAACTTAACTTTTTACATTTTCTACTACTGCAAATACTACTGCGACCGCAAGGGATCCGCTCGGTTCCGCTCCCTCGGCTTCGTCAAGCGCAACGGGTAGGAAGCGAAGGGACGTCCCATGTAGGCCATGCCGACTCCATCACGAACGACGAGCGTGGGTCCTGGTCGGACATTTCTGACTGAAGCTCTCCGAACCCTGTCACTCAGGTCATCAACGTCCCGGTCGAACATTTCCAACTAAAGCTCTCCGAACCCCATCTCTCAGGTCATCAAGGTGAGCATGCGTTCATTAATACAAAAACTGTTCACACAAGGGCTCACCCACGATTGACGAGTGCAGGTCCCGGTCGGACATTTCCGACTAAAGCTTTCCGAACCCTGTCACTTTAGCCATCAAGGTGAGCAGTACCGAACCCCTCTATTTCCTTATAAATCATTTTATACATCCATACGCACATCTCATTCCATACGCCTGTGCCTCCCGGACGATTCGGGCCCTAAACCGCCCGGGGGCTCAGGAACTAAGCATCGCACGTGCAGCGAAATGCATCAGAACGCTCAGTGTTGCGTCACGAAGCGGCGGTTGCCTCATTCAACATGAGCAACCAACAAAGCTAAGGGAGAAAACCATAGATGAGCACTGTGCGATCCTCGCCCGGTCCGGCAGACCGAGTCATCTCAACCTTCTCATTTGATCCTGAACCTCTCGCCAGGCCCATAGAATCTGCATCAAGGGGAGGCCGTTAGGCCACCCGGGTCGGTCTCTAGAACAACCTAGGCATCTACCGGGTTGTAGGTAAAGGAGTAGTGGAATGTCACAAGAGGGCTATGCCGACCCCGTCACGAACGATGGTCCCGGATTCCGCTTGATCACACCCGTTAGCGAACTCACCGAGCTAGTCTTCGAGCCCGAGAGATCGGGACAAGCGACGAAACTCAGCCCTCCGGTTTGTGAGGAACCGGATGAGGTAACGCACACAACTCACATCGACCCCCACGAAGGCCCGACAGGGCTCGGGGGCTCAAGACAAACGCCAAGGAAGCGACCTTGAACTCGCCAGATCCACGACTATGACTCGCCCGGTCCCACGGCACGCACCGATGATAGGATCCGCGAGCACCGCCTCGTCTGATCTTTAACTAACTAACTAACTAACTACGCTTTGTCTGCACTCCAAAAAATTCAGGGACCGTGACCCCGAACTCGCGTCGACAGGATCTACGACATCCGGCTATGGCTTAGGACCGTGACTCTGAACTCGAGTAACGGCTTCACTTCCAACTGCACTCCAAAAACCCTAGGACCACGACCCTGAACTCGCGTCGACAAGATCTATGACATCCGGCTATGGCTTCAGACCGCGACTCCAAACTCACGTAACGGCTTCACTTCCGACTACGCTCCAAAAATCCAGGGACCGCGACTCCAAACTCACGTGAAAACTAACTAAACTAACTACCTCGGCCGCCCAGGCTGCGCCAAGGCCGGGATCCACGACTCCGACCCGCTCGGTCCCACGGCGCGCACTGACGCTAGGACCCTCGGTCTCGGTCTCGTCCGACCTCTAAACTAACTATTTAGAAACCACAGCACGCACCGACGCTAGGGTTTGTCCAAACTAACTCCCTCACCCGATCCCACGGCGCGCATCGACGCTAGGATCAGTGAGCCCTCTCATGACCGAACTAACTCCCTCACTTGATCCCACGGCGCGCATCGATGCCAGGATCAGTGAGCTCTCTCACGACCGAACTAACTCCCTCACTCGATCCCACGACGCGCATCGACGCCAGGATCAGTGAGCTCTGTCTCATCCAAAACACGACTCCGGCTCACTCGATCCCATGGCGCGCATCGACGCCAGCATCAGCGAGCTCTGGCTCGTCCAAAAACACGACTCCGACTCGCTCGATCCCATGGCGCGCATCGACGCCAGCATCAGCGAGCTCTGGCTCGTCCAAAAACACGACTCTAACTCGCTCGATCCCATGGCGTGCATCGACGCCAGCATTAGCGAGCTCTGGCTCGTCCAAAACAGGACTCCGACTTGCTCGATCCCACGGCGCGCATCGACGCCAGCATCAGCGAGCTCTGGCCCGTCCAAAAATACGACTCTGACTTGCTCAATCCCACGACGTGCATCGACGCCAGCATCAGCGAGCTCTGTCTCGTCCAAACACGGACTCTGACTCGCTCGATCCCACGACATGCATCGACGCCAGCATCAGCGAGCTCTGGCTCATCCAAAAACATGACTCTGACTAGCTCGATCCCACGGCGTGCATCGACGCCAGCATCAGCGAGCTCTGTCTCGTCCAAACATGGACTCCCTCACTCGATCCTATGGCGCGCATCAACGCCAGGATCAGGGAGCTCTGTCTCGTCCAAAACATGACTCCGACTCGCTCGATCCCACGGCGCGCATCGACTCCAGCATCAGCGAGCTCTGTCTCGTCCAAAACTAACTACCTCACTCGATCCCACGGCGCGCATCGATGCCAGGATCAGTGAGCTCTGTCTCATCCAAAACTAACTACCTTACCCGATCCCACGGCGCGCATCGACGCCAAGATCAGTGAGCTTTGTCTCGTCCAATACTAACTACCTCACCTGATCCCACGGCGCGCATCGATGCTAGGATCAGTGAGCTCTGTCTTGTCCAAAACCCTTGACTGACTCCCTCGCTCGATCCCACGGCGCGCACCGACGCCGGGATCCACAAGCTCCCTCTCACCCAATCTCTCAAAACAAACTAAAAAATCGCCTCGGCTGCACAACGACACCTCGGGCGACAAAATTCTGTCTCAGACTAAAAACACGCACACACGCCCACCAGAACAACACCCCCCAGACGGTTTTGCCCGAACCGCCCGGGGGCTCGGGGGCAACACCCGCAGGTGCGCTCGCGCGCACCCACCGACAAAATAGAAAACCCCCCAGACGGTTCCGCCCGAACCGCCCGGGGGCTCAGGGGCTACACCCGTAGGTGCACTCACGCGCACCCGTCGGCAAGACAAAAATCCCCCGAACGATTTGACCCAAATCGCCTGGGGGCTCGGGGGCTTCTGTCGGGTTCATAAACCCGGGGTCCCTTGGGTACCAGCTTCTGTGCCAAGGCTCGGCCCAAGAGTCTAAATACAACAGGCCAGAAGGATGGCCCAGTCGCCGACCGGAAGGTCTGGACCAAAAGGAGCGGCGCCCGCTCGTCGACCCCTTGGGCCCACCACTTCGATCGGAGCACTCGCTTCGGCCTCCAGCCGCCTCCGGACGCCCTCTCCGATCAGAAGGCCTGGCCCAAAGCGCTACTTCCGACTCTGACCCCGTGTCCCTCCGACCGAGGCTCGTAGGAACCCTACTCACCGCTCTTCTCCGACCGGCGCACTCAGAGCCGACTAGAGCCATCCGACCGGGGACGCCCATTCGGTAGGAACCAGAAGACGTGCAGAGAAAGGCAAGGCAAGGCTCACAAGTCAAAACCATTGTACCAGGGACCATACCCTACACGGAATAGTACTCTGTAGCCACTCTGACACAAATAGTATTGTAAGCGTCGACATCTCTCTCTACAGTATTGTTGGGGCCGCTAAAACTCCCATACGGTAAGACCCTCCACGTGCCTCTAGGCATCGATAGCGGTATGGGCGCCAGGATTTACCGTACCGGGTGAACATAGCGAGACTCCTCACATGCCTCTAGGCATCAAATAGTATTTGTAGGTACCGACGTCCATCGTCCCTAAAGAAGGCAGCACGACCTCCCACATGCATCTGACATTCTATAGTAACATCAACAGTGTTGTAGGCGCCTACCACTATCTTGTACCCGCCGGTGTGGGCAACAAGGCGTGGTAGGTGTGGGCAACAAGGCTCGGCGGCATACGTACCCTCACCCTCTCCCTTGTAAAGCCACCCCCTTCATCTATATAAGGGGGCGCACTTCCTCCAACAAGGAGACCGATTCCAGTTGATCAGAGTTCCTTAGATCGATAGCTCACAACCATAGAACCACCAGGTTCGGTCCTCAAGCACCCGCTTGAACACTTAGCTCATAGCGAAGTTCTTGTCACTCTCGGCCCTTCCGACTGGAGCCGATCGGACCTCTTGCACATCCCATCTTTCTCCTTCTCGTTTGTAACCCCACTGCAAACTTCAAGCACAGGCTTAGGAATAAAGTCACCGACCGACCTCGACTGGACGTAGGGCACGTTGCCCGAACCAGTATAAATCTTGTGTCATTGAGTGCTAGGCCACCTCCGATCACAACGTACAGCAAAACTACAAATATTCACTAGTTGGTCACTTTCTGCACCGACACTAACCTTTATTGTTTGTTACGAAGATCCTAGATCAGCTGGGTTGGGTTCTTTATGGTGGAACCTATCTATCCGGGTTTAATTCTTCGATGTGGTACGGTTGCTCGTATTTTTCTGGATTTATTTTAGGATTTATCGGCGCTGTGCTGAGTAAGTTTAGAAAAGCTCTTTGAGATTATCTAAGATGGAGAGCGAGGATCTATAGCACATGCAAGATATAGAAAAGTTGTTGGAGGGTACAAGGATATAAAAATGATTTTACTCAATGATTCTTTAAATGACGAGTTAGAGATTAAATTTAGAAAGACTCTCGGAGATACTGGGGCCTGTTTGGATTTGAAGAATTTCATAAGAATTTCACAGGAATCTAATTCTTATGTTTTACTTACATCACATAGTGTTTAGAATGGGGAACAAAGTTTTCCTCTCCTATTGAAATCCTTGCTTTCCTTCATGAAATGGAGGCACGAGTGTTCATATTTTTCTGGATTTATTCCAGGATTTAACAGTGCTATGCTTTCAGTAGTAGATGACGTCCCCGTTGACAGCGAAGCGCCTATGGTGACTTCATGAATCTCGTGATCAGGCTCAGTCTTTCAAAGGTGCTCATAAGGTTGGGTTTGCGTACGTGTATTCATAGAGGTGAGTGTGCGTGCGTCTACATTGTACTGTGTAATTCTAAAAGAAAATGGATTGCCTAGGAACCTTCGAGATCTCCTGTAACGCAAGCTTTCGAATAAAGTCTTTCCTAGTCACCTTTGATATTTTTTGTAGTTATTGGCGAAGGTTGCACATGAAGGTTACAGTGGCATTGTCAAACGGTCCTTCAAGGACTAAGGACTTTGTCAAAACCTCGAAGGTGGAACTATCACTAGTACAAAAATCTTTTTGGAGGCGATAAAAAACGATTTACGGAGGCGGGCAAAGAAACCACCTCCAATCAAAGGTCACGGTTAATGCTTATTAACCGAGGCAGTTGCTTTGCCCGCCTCGGTTAATCAATTATTTTTTTTAAAAAAAAGATGAGCCCAGACACGAGCCCATCCAGGGCCCGACATCGATCCCATCCAGGGCTACCGTGGTCCGAGCCCGCCGCTGTCGCGTCCGCTCCACTGCGCTTCGAGCTAGATCCAGCCGCCTGCACTAGATCTGACCACCAGCTGCCTGGATCCGCTCGAAGGGAGCCTGGAGCCGCCTGGATCTGGGCGCGGCCGCTTGGATCGAGCTTCTTGTCGGATCCGGCGGTGCTGGAGGTGCTCCGCCTCCGCCTCCCCGCCTTCCCGGCCTCCACCGCGGTGCGCGCGCCTCCACCGCCACCGCACGTCCCGCCGCCGCTGCCGGCCCGGGGCGCTGTCGGGGAGGAGACCCGTCATGGTGGAGAGGAGGAGCATGCTCCGGATTTGCCTCCTTGCGCCGCCACCGGCCGAATCTAGCCTCCTGTGCTGCCATCGGCCAAATCCGACCTCCTCGAGGGAGAGGAAGAGGGTGCTCGAAAGGGAGAGGGTGCTCGGGAGGGAGAGGGTGCGCCGCCGTGCTCGGGAAGGAGAGCCTACGCTGTCGGGCTCGGAGGGAGAGGCGCGTGGGAGGGAGAGGGGGCTCCGACGTCGGGCTTACGGAGGGAGAGGGGCGTGGAGGGAGAGGGGCGCCGTCGGGCTGAAGGGAGAGGGGGCGCTCGATGATAGATGTGAGGCTAGGGTTAACAAGTGCTGCTTATATATGAGCCCGGTAGAAAGGCAGAGATGGGCTTTTTGTGGGCTGCGAGCTAGGGCACTATTTTTGGAGGCAGGCCTTATAGAGTGCCCGCCTTCAAAAATAGATTTACGGAGGCGGGTTCCTTAAGACGACCGCCTCCGGAAATAGACTATTTTTTGGAGGCGGTTGTCTTAAAATGTCCGCCTCCGTAAATTGATTTTACGAGATGAGCAAAAGTGACTGCCTCCGTAAATCAAAATGCCCACCTCTATTAATCGTGTGGAATTTTTCGAGGCGGTTGGATTTTGTGGCCGCCTCCGTTAATTAAAGCGCAACGCCACGCAAAATCAATTCTGTAGTAGTGTATATAAATGAATTGTGTGAATACCATTTTGCCTTAGGTCATTAAGGGATATTTAGAGGATATATGTAGTAGTCATATGGGGGAAGGAATTGTGTGAATACCATTTTGCCTTAGGTCATTAAGGAATATTTAGAGGATATATATATCTAGCTGTCATATGAGGGCGAAACAATCAATGTGAGTTCGAGTGGTTGAGCCACAGCATATAAATAGCATGCTTATGTACATGAGAAGCCGATATAATGAAATAACTGAAAAAATCTTCTACAACAGCTAAGTCTTTTGCAACTTTTCGCACTCGACCTCAACTACACGACCTCAAACATGTCTACCAGACTTCGGGGAGTACGATAACAGTTGGCGCCATCGTGGTTCATTGTAGAAAGTCAAGACATTTTGAGAGGACGGCTCCCGCGAAGGCCGAAGGGTTCCAAAAGGGGTAAACCCCC
Source organism: Miscanthus floridulus (assembly GCF_019320115.1). Lineage (NCBI taxonomy): Eukaryota > Viridiplantae > Streptophyta > Magnoliopsida > Poales > Poaceae > Miscanthus > Miscanthus floridulus. The sequence goes on from NC_089595.1 coordinate 19,258,791, forward strand.
ATGGCTACGACCTCGAAGGGTTCTTTACCTTAAACATCATCCGATAACAACGAAGCCGGTGACGCTGCAAGAACTCGAAGATCCATTCAATGCATTCAACTTGATGATTGTACAACCATTAGATCACGTAGACAAAGAGAGGAAGCTAGAGCATGCAAATCGCACAGCTCCCACAGAAGTCGCCGATATACCAAAAAAAAAAAAAAAGATTGAAAAGAGATCTTTCAGGAGAAAGTGTCCATCGCCTAGATAATTCAATTCTTAGACAAATCACCAATCTCACGCAAGTAAAGAAGCATCTCAACAATGAAATTGAAGCAAAAAAATTGCCTCTACCTAGAAACAAGTTTTCCTATGACTTTCTGGGGCAACACTTTGTTGTTGGATGAAGATTCCTGCAAAGTGCGACTTTGTAGGCTAAACCGCCAAAGGGCATGTCACTTCGCGTTGATCCCCAAAGTCCTGAGCAAATGAGGTGAAGCTTTGAGCAGCAAAGCCAAGCCCAGAAGCTAGATGATTGAGCTTCCATGGCGTCAAATGAAGGCTCCTGTTTGGTAGAGCTCCGGACGGCTCTGGCCGTAACTACTCATCTTTGCATTGTAGTGAGGAGCTATATATTTTTTTCTCCTTTCTAAATAAACTAGGAGCTGATAAAGCCGATACTTTTTATTTCACCGGCTCCTCCATGAATTGTAGCAAGGAGCCAGAGCTATCCCAAGCTAGGTCAAAAACTCTAAGCACATAAAGTCTCAAAAGTTAGCAGTTATCAACACTTTACCTTGTGTAACGACCTAAATGCCCTGAGATTGCTAGAATCTTAGTCAAAGATTGGTGAAGGAGAGAGGGGTATTTATGTCATATCGAAGTGAGTACGTGTAGTTCCCGTGCTATAAATACCCCTCCCCTATTGTATACATTATTGACCAAGAGCAATACATGCTTTTCTCCCATTTATCTCGTGTACACCGCCGTTGCGATTCTCGGATCCCACCAGAGGCCATGAGGTGCTTTCAGAAGCGAGCTCCTTTGTTCATTGTAGTAAGCTTCCTCCTCCTTCAAGCTTGTGTCGCCGGAGCTGCAGCTTCCAGCGTTTCTGCATCTTCGTCCTCCCTAGTGAAGCATGGCGAGACGGCGGCCGCCGTGCACGTCCGCAAGCTGCTCACCATGAGTAAGCAATACCTCACGTGCACCGTGCGCGGCTGATGCATGCATCTTATCTCTACGCCCCCGGGGACATTAACACACGTACTTGTGCTTGTGCAGCCACTGTACAGGCGGCGGCGGGGATGAGTGCAGACACGGCGGAGAATACGGCGGCGGAGGCGGCGCCGAGCGAGTGCTCGGAGGACGCCATGGAGGTGTCCCAGTCCCAGGACCAGCAGGGCGCCGATCGACCTGCCGCCGCCGTCGCCGGGCGGCGTGGGCACCTACTCCGTCACCATCGCCAACACCTGCCTGCACTGCACGGTGCGCGACGTCCACATCTCCTGCGGGGAGTTCGGCCAGGCGCAGCTCGTCGTCGCCCCCGCCGACTTCCGCCGCGTGGCCGTCGGCGTCTGCCTCGTCCGGGGCGGCGGCGCCCTGGGCCCCGGCGAGTCCGTCTCTTTCCGCTACTCCAGCTTGTTCCAGTACCACCTCCAGGTCGCCTCGGTCTCCTGCGGCTAGCTGCTATAGCTTCTCGTAGTTTGGGCCGTGGCTGTCGTCGCCGTGCGCGTGCGCGCGTACATCGGTACATGCATGTGGCAAATAAATCAGTGTGCCTAGAGATTAGAGATCTTGGTAATTCTGTGCAGTTTAGTCGTAATAATGCTTTTTTGATCAAGCCCATTGGAAGTTTATGTATGTGTGCTGCGTCATAGGTCCATAGGACGATCATGCATGTCCTGTTCATATGCGTGGTAGCGATTTGGGGATTTATCCATCACAGTTTTTTTTTTTTTTGGCTCGAACCTATCTATTCGGATTTAAGTTCTTCACTTTACTCGAGCCACGGGGGACCCCAAGATGTTCCATTAAGAAGATGAACTTCTCACGCAACTCGATAAAATCTCCGAACCTCGGCCCCACCCATATATAGCGGCACCTGCATCCCCGTGAGACGGGACGACGGCCACAAACCTGTGCTTTGGTGTGGGACAGACGAGAGGATTTTTTTACCCTCAAGCCTGAAATTCGTCCCCGTGGGGAATTGAACTCAGGACCTGAGGGGTGCCGCCGCAGCCATCTAACCAGTTTGTTCTTCACTTTACGTAGATGTTTGTATTTTTTCAAAGTTCATTTTAGGATTTACGTGTCCGTTGAAGATGAAGTGTCTACAAGGACTTCGCTAATTTCAATATTTATCTGTTCATTATCCCGAAAGTGCTCATACAGAGGTAGTGTGGGGGGTATGACCCCAGATACCCACGACAGACCACATGGGCTGCGCCCTCAGGGGCGGCCCAGCCCACGAGACGAAGCCTTACGGGGCACGACTCTAGTCGGCGCCTTTCGCAAGACATCTGGAAGATATCCCAAAAATACTACAAGATCTGTTAGGATATGTATGATCCCAAGATTTTCTATAATCAGTTATTACTTTTCGGTTATCTCTCAGATCTAACCGACTTGTAACTCTGCTCCCCGAACTATATAAGGCGGGCAGGGACCCCCTTCAAACACACGCAATATCATACGATAGCTAATACAAACCAACAGACCACAGGAGTAGGGTATTACGTCATACTGACGACTTAAATCTGTCTAACTCGTGTGTCTCTGTTGCCTTCTTGTTCTTGATCTCACGCTCCTCTGCCGATCAATCTACCTTCGTGGGATATCCCTCGGAGGACTGCCGACGATATTTTATCGACAGTTGGCGCACCAGGTAGGGGCTGTGCGTGCTGTTTCCTTGTCGAACAAGATGGTTTTTTCCGTAGGCTCTTCATCCCTTCCGCAGCCCGGCCAGATCTTCACGGTCGGATCGATCTCCTGGATCATCAATGCTGACGGAGTCGGAGAGCTCCTCGAGCCGGTGCAGATCGTTTCTGCGCCGACCACCCCCGCGCCTGCAACTACAGATCCGATCTTGGAACCACTTTCAAGGTCGCCTTCATCAATGACCCGCCCGCTTTCTCGCTACTAGAGGAGGCGGATCAGCAATGACGATCTGATCGAATCCATCGATCAGGTCGGCCTGAAGCTCGTCGATTGCCTCTCCGTCGTCGAATTGGCCCTGGATACTTTGGTTCAGCACCGACCTCCCTCCGATCCAGATCTATCGGAGGCTGCTTGGAAAACTCCAGGAGTCGCGGCTCTACCCTTCAGGCTCACCAACATCGCCGTTACTTACCAAGACGCCCTAAGGGGGAAATTTGCCGACCAGGTGGAAGATGTCCATCCACTCGCCGACCAGCTCACCGTTCAGCCTTCGCTAGCCATCAACATGCTACACATAGGCCGGCGCCCCAGAGTGTCCCTCCAGACGTGCTACACATAGGCTCTGAGTCTCTGGGCTCTACGGAGACCCTCGCCGAAACCTTCAATGAGTAGCTCCTTTTCCCACCCTTCCAGGGTGGTGCGATCTTCAATGTTAGCGTCGACAGCCCGCCTCGGAACGACAAAACTGAGGAGGAACGCGTCGCTCGTGAGAACCGGAACGTCAACCGCGCACAGTGCTGAGAAAACGAGGCAGCTATCGCACGGGCCAAGGCTGCTCGAAATAATTGGCTTGACTCAAGAGGAAGGCCACTTCCACTCCACCGTGACCTCGACGAAGAATTTCTTCGCATTGACGGCCACAATGTCTTCAAGACTCTAAGTGCCAATCTGGCAGTGGCCACCAACGAGCTCGCCCACCTCCCGCAGACGCCCGAGCTCGCCAAGGTCGCTGTCATGCTTAAAGCGGCACACTATCAGGTTAATAACATTCGTGAGGATCAGAGACCTTCGTGCTCCATGAGCACGATTCACCGATTAGCTGTGTCGAGATCCAATCGTCGCCCCAGTCAAAGCCGTTTCGCCGACCAATCACTACCTCTCCAGGGAGGAGCCAGGGGCCACCGCGGCGAACACCATCGCCAACACGACCAGGAGGTCGAACAGGACGCTCGAGTGCACCTCAGCAACCTCCGAGATGCATGACGGTGTATCGAGCAACGTCATTTCGGTTGCCATGAAGACAAAGTACGCCGCCACCAGGAGTACGAACAGGAGTACAGAAATCTAGACTCAGCTCTCGAGTAGATCGACACCGGCAACGCTGCAGCCAACGTCGACCACAACCCCAAAGGGCCCCAAGCGTTTACGAGGGAGCTCCGAACACTCCAATGGCCTCATGGTTTCAAAATCACTAGGGTCGAGCCCTATGAGGGAAGGATGAATCCAACATAGTGGCTACAGGCTTACGCCACCGCTGTCTACACCGTCGGAGGAGACACCAGTGTCATGGCGAACTATCTCCCTGTCATGCTCACGCCACCCGCTATGAGCTAGTTTACTAGCCTTGCCTCGGACTCCATCGGTTCCAGGGAAGAGCTAAAAAAAGTCTTCATCGACAATTATATGGCTATGTGTACTCGGTCAGGCACCAAGCATGATCTCAACTACATCAACTAGAAGCCGTCCGAGCTCCTTCGCAGCTACATTTGATGCTTTTCCGAGATGAGGAATTCTATTCCCAATATCACAGAAGCTGAGGTCATCACCGCCTTCACCCGAGGAGTCCACCATCGCGAACTTCGCTCCAAGTTCAACTAGAAACCGCCCACAGGCATTGGCGAGATGATCACAGCTGCCAACTAGTACGCCGACGCCGAGGAAGCTGAGGTGCATTTCAATGAGGATGTGGGCACCCATCGCCAACCTCGTCTCTACGACGACCACCCCAACGACCGATGCCACAATGACTGCCACTTCGACGACCGTAGTTACCATCATGACAGCGGACGTGATCGAACAGAAGGACCCAAGCCTGGCCAAAATCGTCGCCGTCGGCTAGAACACACTGTCGCCGCCGTCAATCAACCTCGTGCCAAGCGCAACTACGACGAGCAGTACCAAAAGATCCTCGATGGCCCGTGCCCTCTTCACAAGAACGCCAAACACAAGATGAAGAATTGCCTTAGTTTGGCTAAGGAATTTTAGGACAAAAGGCTAGAAGATGACACCAACGACGGAGCCGGAGACCGCTGACCACCTGGGGGTAACAACAATGCCTTCCAGAACCACGACAAGGTGGTTTCCACCATCTTCGGGGGCCTCGCCACCACCGAAAGCAGAAGGGAACAGAAGCTCGCCGCACGACGGGTGCTCTCCGTCACTACGAAAGATGACACCGCCAACCCTAGCTATCACCCATGGTCTGAGGTACCCATCACCTTTAGCCAGGCCAACCAGTGGGTGGACATCCCCTACATAGGGCATTTCCCCCTCGTCCTTGACGCAACCATCCAGAAGGTGCTTTTCAGAAAAGTGCTCGTGGACGGTGGGAGCGTCCTGAATCTCCTCTTCGCTGGAGCCCTAAAGGAGCTGGGCCTTGGGTTATCAGATCTCACACCCTCTGACTCCTCCTTTTGGGGTGTGATACCTGGTAGGGCCTCCAAATCGCTGGGGGAGATCACCCTACCAGTACAGTTCGGCACGTCAAGCAACTACCGCGTCGAACACATCAACTTCTACGTCATCAACTTCAACACCGCCTACCACGCCATACTTGGTCGGCCAGCTCTGGCCAAGTTCATGGATGTACCGTACTACGCTTATCTAGTGCTGAAGATGCCTTCGCCTATAGGAGTTCTGGCCCTGCGGGCCAACCTCTCCATCGCCAACGCCTGCGAGACAGAGAGTCTCGCTCTCGCCGAAGCCACCGACCTCTCCATCCAGATAGCCAGTGTGGTCACCGAAGCCAATACGTTGCTCGCCGACGATAAGGAGATCCTAGAGCTAGAGCCTCCCCGTGCCTCCACCAAGTCCAAGGAAATAAAGGAGGTCGGCCTTGGCCTCGATGACCCTTCCAAGACCGTGAAGATTGGAGCTCACCTTGACCCCAAATAGAAAGGCGCGCTCGTCTCCTTCCTACGTGCCAACGTCGATATGTTTGCTTGGAAACTTGCAGACATGCTAGGGGTACTACGGGAGAAGATCGAGCACTCCTTAAATGTCTCGCCGATCGCCAAACCGATCAAGCAGAAACTCTACCAATTCGCGCCAGACAAGAAGGAGGCTATTAGGGTAGAAATAAAACGGCTCTTAGCTACCGGATTTATAAAAGAAGTGTATAATCCTGAGTGGTTAGCAAACCCTATTCTCGTTCGAAAAAAGAATAAGGAATGGAGAATATGCGTTGATTACACTGATCTTAACAAACACTGCTCTAAAGACCCCTTCGGTTTGCTTCGGATAGACGAGGTTGTAGACTCCACCGTCGGCTGCGAACTGCTCTCCTTCCTTGACTGTTACTCCGGCTATCACCAGATCTCCCTCAAGGAAGAAGACCAGATCAAGACATCATTCATCACGCTCTTTGGTGCATACTGCTACACCACCATGTACTTCGGACTTAAGCACGCCGGGGCAACCTATCAAAGGGCCATTCAGATGTGCCTCGATTAATAGATCGGCCGCAACATCGAGGCTTACATCAACGATGTGGTCGTCAAGTCCAGGACCGCCGACAATCTTATTGCCGACCTTGAAGAAATGTTCGCCAACCTGAAAAAGTACCGATGGAAGTTGAACCCTTCAAAGTGCATCTTTGGAGTTCCATTCAGTATACTGCTGGGCTACATTGTCAGTGCTCGTGGCATCGAACCCAACTCTGACAAGGTCTCCGCCATCACCAACATGAAACGGCCAACATGCGTCAAGGATATATAGAAACTTACAAGCTACATGGCTGCTTTAAGCCGCTTCATATCGCGCCTCGGCGAAAAAGGGCTACCGTTCTTCAAACTCCTCAATGCCTCTGAGCACTTTTACTAGTCGGAAGAGGTAGATACAGCTTTTGAGCAGCTCAAGGTGTTCCTAACAAAGCCTCCGATCATGATGGCGCCATGGCCAGACGAAACTCTCCTAATCTACATCGCCGCCACTTCCTGCGTCGTCAGCACAGCCATCATGGTCGAACGCGAGGAGGCCGGGCATGCCTATAGGGTGCAACATCCCGTATACTTCATCAACGAGGTCCTTAATGAGCCCAAAACTCGTTATTCTCAGGTCCAAAAGCTGTTATACGCCATCTTGATTACATCGCGTAAGCTCTACCACTACTTTGAGTATTACAAGGTCACTGTCGTCTCTGAGTTCCCCCTAGGGGACATCCTCCATAACAAAGAGGTCAACGGCCATATCATCAAGTGGGCTATCAAGCTCGGCACTTACTCCATTGAATTCAGAAGTAGGCCTATGATCAAGTCTCAGGCGCTCGTTGATTTTGTCGCTGAGTGGACCGAAATTCAAGAGCCCATCGCCGCCACTTGCCCCGAGCACTGGGTGATGTACTTTGATGGCGCCCTTAACATCAACAGTGCTGGTGCGGGCATTCTGTTCATTACATCCACAAAGGATAAGCTCCGATACATTCTCTGGATACACTTTCCGGCCTCCAACAACGTCGCCGAATATGAAGCATGTCTCCATGGACTACGTATAGCCATTGATCTCAGCGTCAAATGCCTCATGGTATACGGGGACTCCGCGCTGGTCATCAACTAGCTTAACAAAGACTGGTCTTGCTCTAGTGAGAAGATGGATGCATATTGTGCCGAAGTCAGGAAGCTTGAAGGAAAATTCTACGGCATCGAATACCACCACGTGGTCCACGACCAAAATCAGCTCGCCGACCATTTATCCAAGTTGGGTTCTTCTCGTGCCGCGAGTCTACCGAGGGTCTTTGTTCAAGATCTCCTGGTGCCGTCCATTAAGGAAGTATAGGAAGTTCCCCCCGCCGAGCAGCTGGTACTATCGGTACCTTCGCCGATCGCCGATTGGAGGGAACAATTCATCAAGTACCTCACCAGCGCCGAAGTACCCACCAACAAGACTGAAATCGAACGCCCAATTCGATGAAGCAAGCATTACGTGTTGGTAGACGGCAACTTGATGAGGAAAATTGCCAAGGAAGGGATACTGTAGAAATGCATCACCCAAGAAGAGGGAGTGAAGCTACTTCTCAAAATTCACTCTGGTTCCTGCGGCAATCACGCGGCCTCGAGAACACTGGTCGACAAGGCTTTCTGAGCTGATTTTTACTGGCCCATGGCCATCTCCGATGTAGAAAACCTCGTCCAATGTTGTGAAGGGTGCCAATTTTTCGCCAAGCAAATACACGTGCCGGCACAAGAGCTGCAGACCATTCTAGCTTCCTGGCCCTTTGCATGCTAGGGACTGGACATGATTGGCCCTTTTAAGCCAGCGCCAGGTGGCTTCCGGTATGTATACGTCGCCATTGATAAGTTCTCCAAGTGGATTGAGTATAAACCGCTCGTCTCGGTTACTACAAAGAAAGTAGTCGAGCTCTTCGAAGATATCATCCACCGATTTGGTCTTCTGAACAACATCATCACCGACCTCGGAACTTCATTTACTGGCCATCACTTTTGGGACTTCTGGGAAGACCATTGCATCTCAGTTAAATATGTCTTCGTTGCTCATCCTAGAGCCAACGGCCAGGTCGAACGGGCGAACGACATGATCTTTGATGCCCTAAAAAAGAGACTATATGAGAAAAAAGAAAAGCACCCGGGCAGTTGGCTCAAGGAGATGCCAGCTGTAGTCTAGGGATTGCGTACTCAAGCTAGTCGCAGCACCGATGTGTCTCCATACTTCTTGGTCTATGGTTCAGAAGCCATACTACCGGCGGACATTGCCTTCCGAGCACCTAGGGTGGAAAACTTTGATGAAGAGCAGGCCGCAGCTATTCGGACAGAGGATGTCGATAGGGCCGAGGAGGAACGCCTAATCACCTGTGTCCGCACAACCAAGTATCTAGAAGGCTTGCGGAGGTACTACAACCGTAATGTCAAAGGTCGTTCATTTGCTGTCGGCGACCTCGTTCTCCATCGAAAACAAAAAACTAAAGGGATGCACAAGCTCTCCTCCCCTTGGGAAGGGCCTTATGTCATCAAAGAGGTCACCCGACCAGGGTCTTATCGCCTATGCAACTTAGACAGAATCGATGTTCCTAACTCATGGCACATCGAGCACCTTATACGTTTCTATCCTTGAAACGCTCCAGATATGTACTCTCCACTTTATGTTGAATAAAGTTTTGGTCTCCATAAATTGTCTCCACTTTTTCTCCATTATGGTTTAACCCCCATTTATGGTTGCCGAGCACTATGCTGCTCCATAATGAACTCCAATACGAAATAGACATAATTGCGCCGACCACGATTCTCCAACTCTCCAACATCGCCGAACGATTTCTCCAAATCGCCGACACATTTTCGCCAAAAATCGCCAAATAAGTCTTCTCCAAATCGCCGAACACTTTGCTCCAACACTCCAAGATATTTCACCGATCAGTAAGCATCATACTTTCTTTTCTATTCTCTTCGGAGAAGACCCAGTCTCCGGTCTCTCCCTATACGTGCCACGGGCTCCGCGCTCTGCGTTATGGGTGGTCGGCTGTGGTTCCTTGGTCACGCCTGTTCATCCTACACGTGCACAGGCTCCACGCTCGACATTATGGACTATGGGCTTGCCAAGGCCAAGAGTTCAGTATAGAGCTAATTGCTCGGTCGCCGCTTATACTATCTATATCTCCAAGTTATTTCGACAATCGCCGAGCAACACATGTTTCGCTCTGTTCTCTATGGCAAAAACCCAGTCTCTGATCTCTCCCTACATGAGCTACGGGCTCCACGCTCTGCATTATGGGTGGTCGGCTGCGGTTCCTTGGTCACACCTGTTCCTCCTACACGTGCATGGGCTCCGCGCTCGACGTTATGGACTATGGGCTAGCTGAGGCCATAGGGGTCAGTATCGAACTAACTGCTCGGACTCTACTTATACTCTACATAAATACATCATGGTCAACACTACGAGGATTTTTTCCACCAAAAATACAAGCAAACTGCATATACATGCACCTCGCAACATTCCTCACATACATAAATGTTTTGTGCGCTTTCGCGCGTTCTAACTACACTGTCAGGATATTACAGATGACGATCTCCGAGCAGATCACTGAGCTCCGCCATCACCGTCAGTCTCACCGAATAGGTCTACATCACCGGCTAGTTTCTTCGTAGAGTCTTCTACCTGATCCTCTAGCTGCTGGGTCTCCGCATCGCTCAGTCCTTCGGCGAACCCACCCCCAATCGCCTAAAGGTCTATAACCGGGTAATGGGACCAAACCACTGCAAGGACATGAGTAGCGATGGATAGTATGGTGTCGCGGTTGAAGCTTTTGAATTTCTCCCACGCTGTCTTGCACCTCTGGATGATGGTGTCCGAACGTTGTCGCCTGCCGTCGAGCTGAATACCCGTTTCTAGGTCGACGCAGTCAAGCACCAGTTTAATTGTGGTGACTACAACGTCGAAGTTATCCCTTTGGGTCCTGGCGTCCTGCACCAGCACATCAAACTATGCCTTGGCTTTATGATGGTAGCCTGCAAGCGTTATAATGTTCCATCATATAATGAAACTACTTCAACAGTAATTCTGACCAGGAGGTATTCACCTTTTAGTTCCTCGGCTAGTTTGTCTGCTCGCTCAGACTCCTTCGCCTTCTCCTACCAAAGTTGTTCGACGGCTTAGCGCAGTTGGCCGAGCTCTGCATCTTGCTCTGCAAGCACAACAGTTACCACTAAAAATATGTCTATTCGTCAATACCAAGTGCATTCGCTAATATAATCTACCTGCTTTCTGCTCGGATACACTTCTAAGCTCCTTGAATTTCTATTCCAATTGCTCGAAGACGCTCCTTAGTTGTCTGGAGACAACAGCCAGTTGCTCGGACTGGCTCTGCATCTGTGTGGACTAGCTCCGCAGCTGCTCGGATGCGGCCACCAACCGCTCGGATAGGACCCCCTTCTAGTATTCTAGGTCCTGCGCGTTGGACTCTGCAAGGTCTCGTTCACGTCGGGCCCTCTGGTTGTTTCTCTCCGAGGCGTTCATCGCCTCTTTGAGTTTTTCATTCTCCTCGGCGAGGGGCTCCATCCTCTTTATCAGCTGGCGGCTCTGCTCGGTAGTCCACGTTATCTCCTGCAAATGCATAATGACAATGTCAAAATGCGGTTACAAAAGTTAAAGAGGAGCATTTCAGACGCAGTACTAACCTTGATTTGCTTCATCACCCCAGTAAGGGCGGTTTCTAGTCTCCTAAACTCCCTAGTGGTGTCCTCCTCTTCGATAATTACTATGTCATCACCGCGCTTTCGGAGGATTCAGACAGCTTGGGGTCGAGGCTCCTCACACTCGATCTCCTCCACCTCGTCCTCCTCTGTTGCTACCGGAGGCACCACCTGGGGACTCGGTGGCTAGATAGCGGGTCCAACCATTCCCTCCGACGCCTTAGGAAGTGTCGTCTGCTCCTTTGACACCGCAAGATTCTCCATCCTAGATTCCGGCGCGATGCTGATAACTACAGCTTCTACTCCGGAGGGCCCGGCGGCGCCTAAAGTTGTTGAGGGTGCTACCGCTGACTTGTTCGCTGTCAACGACAACTGTTCACCACCGTCAAGTCCGCCAACGGGGGCAATTGGCTCCCCCGCGTGCTGATGAGTACCCGGGGACTCCAGGATGGGATCCACCGGCATTCCCTCTGTCCCAGAGCCAGCCTTCGGCTGCTCGTCAGTTTGGATGGGCGGGATTGGATCCGTTGTACGACTTGCTCTGCATCAAGTCAGCTCGTTAGTCACCACAAAAGTTAATAAACTCCAGCAAAGAAAATCCAATACAAGAATACTTACGGTTTGGTCTGCCGGCTCAATTTCTTGAACCGGCGGTGCCTGCCCGAGCCCTCAGGTGCAGCCATGGGGTTGACTCCCGTGCTCTGCGGGGGAGGTCTTGGCTCCTCCACAGTCGACCTCTTTTCTGTCTGGCTGCTCTAGGGCCCTCTCCGCCTGCTGTTCTGGGTTTGTCTCCGCCTGTTGCTCGGGGACTTCCGTCGCTTGCCCCGTAGGGACTCCCCTTGACTGTTGTATGGGGACTCCCGTCGTCTGCTATATGGGAACTTCCCTTGTCCGCTGCTCGGGGACTTCCCTCTTCTGCGAATCTGGGACTTCTTCACCTCCCCTTGATTGACTCCCCATGAGAGTGCTGCGCGGAGGCTCCTTCTTGCTCGGTGGAGGATCCGTCGAAACTTCGTCGTCATCTGACTAGTCAAACACAGCGGTCCTCCACGTTCGAATGGTCTGATCATCACCAAGCGAGATGCCGCTTGGTTTGATGGAAGCAGAACCCGTCGTTTTCCTCCTCTTCTAGGCCGGCTCATCTGCCGCTGCCCTCTTCCCCCAGGCTTTCTTCGACACTAGGGGAGAACTCTCCGTCCAACCAATATCTGTGCCTCTGGAGTCCGATGAGATACCGATGGCACTTCCTTCAGGTTGAGTTGGTGGTCGTGCATCCACAGCGGGTGGCCAATTGCCCTTCGGCACACTTGAAAAGTACACCACCCTATCCTGTGAATGGATCTTTGCATAGGTAAATCAGTCTGCTGCTCGGCAATGAAGAAGGATAAAATGCATCAGGAATACACAACTGAGATATTTACCTAAGGAGGCAGATTTTTGCAGTTGAAGGGCCTCGTATACCCTAACATGTTGAAAGAGGAAAACGGAGCGAATAGTTCTACAGCCCGCTCTTCACAAACGTTCCTCGATAGCATCTCCGGCCTCTCTCAGGTACCGTCGGTTTCCCCCTTGAACTCGAAGGCTGGATGCGCTCTCTCCTTACAAGGCTGCACGCAGAGTACTATAAAGCTTGCCGCTACCAATCCGCCGTTGGTTCTCATGCCCTTTATCAAGGCAAGAAGCACCTTCACTTGCTCCATGTCAGCGTTGTTCGACGTTTCCGACCAGCTCCTCTGGTTCTCCAGTGGACGGCTGGGTGGCTCTGTTTCATGTAGAACCACCTGGCGTTCCACCCCTTCAAAGATGTGTTCAGCGGCATAGTAAGGTACTCGTCCGCCATCCCATCGCGCAGCTGAAGGTACACCTCACCGACCACTTTGGAACCACCGCCGCCTCTCTTTTTTAGCCAGAACAGGTAACGGAAGAGATTGAAATAGGAGAGGATTCTGAGATATGCCTCACAGAAATGGATGAAGATTGAGATGTGCAGAATGGTATTGGGATGGAGGTTGCACAGACTAACCACCCAAAACTCCAACAGATCCCTCAGGAACGGGTGAACAGGAAATCCTAACCCACGCCAGAAATAATCCTCGAATACCACCACTTCATCGGTATGCGGGGTTGGGAAGGACTCACCGAGGGCCGGCCGCCATCCGGTGGTAGCACGGTTAGGAAGAATGCCAGCCTCCACCAATCTGTTAAGCTCCGCCTCTCCCGTTCATGACGGCACCCACTCTTCGTCCCACCGGGCGCCGGCGCTCACCTTCTTGGGGCTTGTTTTCTTCGATTTGGCAGCTCCTTTCTTTGGCGCCATCTCTCCGATGTGATTGGGGTTTGGCGGAGGAAGCAAATGTGGAAGCGAATCTAGAAATGCGAGGATTGAGGATGAGGATGGGGTGGCAGAGTGGCAAAGGTATGAATGCGGGATGCGACAGTGCAGTTATAAAGCACTTTCCCCACCCTCTCGCATTTGAGGGATTTTAGGAAACCATGCCCGTAGTTTGCGCCCTTCTGAATTCTTCGGCATGGATTAATGGGCTGCAGCCTGGGCTTTCGCGTAACTGCAATCCATGTTGCTCATTTATCGTCGCCGTTGGTTATTACTCGCCGAATAATCGCCGACTTCTCCGCTATTTATTGAGGCTCAGTAACGATTACTGTACAACCATTACTCTGGTTTTTCTCCATGGTGGAGTTTTTCAGATATCTCCGTACATGACTTAGGGATTGGTTGCCTGCTCGGTCGGTCTTTTTAATATTTTTCTGTTTCTAATCCTAGTACCACGTGACTGCGTCACCTACTGTCAGGCTCGAGGACTAAGTGGGCACACTTCACCTTGCGGTGAATGTGCTCTCTCTCATTTTAGGGCTGCGCTCGAGGACTGCCTGCCTGCTCGGTTGGTCTTTTGCTATTTTTCTACCTTGGACTCTGGCACCATATGACTACGTCATCTACTGCCAGGCTCGGGGACTAAGTGGGCACACTTCACCTTGCGGTGAATGTGCTTGCTTTATTCTGGAAGACTCCGCACCTCTTGATGTTGAGGAAGACTATCTCCCTTTCTCATGGTCGGACTCTAAGTGGGCACACTTCATCCACTATGAAGAAATTTTCGATTCTGAACTTGAGCTCCTTACACCCTTATAGCAAGCCGTGCTTGGGTTATGCTGCTCGGCTACGATTCGTGTTGCTCAGAAACAGTACACGCTGCTTGGCAACCGCTCACAACTGCTTGGCAACTCATCACGGTGGTCGGACCATGAGTTTGACTGCTCGGCTTTGTTCGCACATGCTCGGACAAGCTCAAGACGGCGTCGCACAACGGGTACAAGGTGCTCAGGGACTAGCTATGGGGGGTATGACCCCGGATACCCACGACAGACCACATGGGCTACGCCCTCAGGGGCGGCCCAGCCCACAAGACGAAGGCTTGCGGGGCACGACTCTGGTCGACGCCTTCCGCAAGACATCTGGAAGATATCCCAAAATTCTTGTAATCAGTTATTACTTCCCGGTTATCTCTCAGATCTAACCGACTTGTAACTCTGCTCCTCGGACAATATAAGGCGGGCAGGGACCCCCCCTCCAAACACACGCAATTTTATACGATAGTTAATACAAACCAACAGACCATATGAGTAGGGTATTACGTCATACTGACGGCCTGAACCTGTCTAACTCGTGTGTCTCTATTGCCTTCTTGTTCTTGATCTCACGCTCCTCTGCCGATCAATCTACCTTCGTGGGATACCTCTCGGAGGACTGCCGACGATATTCTGTCGACAGGTAGAGTGTATGTACACTTATAAGAGTGTGCCGTTTGATTTTTCTAGATACATAACTGTTGTTACAAACGAACAAACACCATTGTTCAATTCATTGTGTGTTCCCGAGGCAAAAACGAAAAAGCCTTTGCTGTCTGAAAAAACAGTTTCTGAGTGGTTGGAACACAAATGTAGAGGATTGTGGCTTAGTTCTCTTTGAAAAATTGGCCCATGCAGACCCAATAAAAGTTGGCCCAACTAGCTCGTGGCTTAGTTCTCTTTGACCGTGTGCCATAATTAATTAATTCCATCTCCAACACTTGAGAATTCAAAACAAACACTTCGCGTGACACGCGGTCAAATACAGAGTACTCAAATTCATAGAAAGCTAGAGTACCATTGAGGATTTTTCCTGGTCTATGCATGCACCATTAATTTCACAACCACGGTTCTTAGGCCCTGTTTGGATCCAAGGGGCAAAAGATTAGCCCTCCACTTTTAATCACTTTTTAGTCTTTGGGGATCCAAATAGGAGGATTAAAAGAAAAGGCTAATTTTTAGTCCTCCATTAACCTATTAGCCCTTGCAAGATATGCTAAAGAGCTAACATGAGACTTTACTCTCTTTCTCTCATCTCTCTTTCATCTTTTAGCCACTTTTTAATCATATATCCAAACATGCCAAATGGGCTAAACTTTAGTCTCTTCATTTTAAGGGCTAATCTTTAGCCTAGGCTAAACTTTAGCCCAGGGTATTTAGTTCCTTCACCGATGAATCTGAACTCGCTCACGGTCAAATATTCGAATACCGAAACAAACAAACAAACACATTGTTCAATGGGTATTCGGTGTTCCGGAAGCGAAAACTGATTAAAAGCCTTTGCCCTCTGGAAAATCGGTTCTGTTGACTGTTGTGGTTGGGCGACGAATGCCTAGAACCATTTCTAATGATCGGCGGCCCATGCTGACCCAATAAAAGATGGCCCAAGTATAATTCGTGGCCTTTTGACCGCACGCCGTAAAATTCCATCAAACAAACACTTGGCGGTGAAATTCCCAAGTAAACACCGTCATTATCCCCTTGCTAATAAAGTAGTGTGTACTCCCTCTCTCCCTGAATAAAACGTGACGTAGGTCAAACGAGACATTAAACCATGGAGGATTGGAGGGTGCATGCATGCAAACACGCACAACCAGCGCGAGATCAGCAATTCAGCACCGTCGCGCTACAATGCAAGTTGGATGTACAACCTTCTCTTTCTGTTAAGAAAATGTTTGCTCCGAAGATGCATCAGACTATAACTACTCCCTCCGTTCCAAAAAAAAAAGTGACGTGTTTGACTTTCAGACATCGTGTTTAACCGTTCGTCTTTTTCAAAAATTTTGTGTAAATTATAAAATAAATAAATTATTATTAAAGTATCTCTAATGATAAAATAAGTCATAACAAAATAGATAATATTTATATAAAAAATTGAAAAAGATGGATGGTCAAACAAGATGTCTAAAAGTAAAAAACAACACTCTTTATGGGACGGATGGAGTACGTATCTCATGTGTATGTAGCCAAAACATTATAATTCTACAAATGCATCGCTGATATATTTATGAAAAGAAAAAGAAAAAGGAAATTGAGACGATGGACACAACTACAAATTTCATTTTTAGAGGATTTGGGCCAAAAAAAAACAATAGCAATTTTTTAACCCTGAAATACCCCAACGGGCAGTCCCATAAAAAACACGCTCAAACCCACGACCTCAGCCTTTGCACTTTCCTCACTTAAGGCACTTGTGTATATTTGGGATATTCGTCCACCTCATTTTATCGTCATCTATTTTTAAAATGAATATATATTTGAGACCCTAAACGAATTTAAATGTAAAAATTATCAACTACAAAGTTTAATAGCGTTTCGAGATATACAACTTTGATTTTGGTCATTTCTCCATCAGCGGCTGTTTGAAACTTTTGAATTTCAAATGTGAGAAATTCAAACATAATTTACTTTGCATAGATGAGTTTTAATTAAAATTTGTCGACTATAAAGTTGGATAACTTTTTGAGATCTAGAACTTTTATTTTGATCATTTCTCCATCCGATATCTTTTGAAAAATTTGAATTTTACGTGATCGTAGAGGCTGGTAGGCACTGTAGAGGCTGGTGTAAATTGACATGCCTCGATCTAAAAAAGCTCCCATGGTTGAAAATCAATTTTGTAATAATGTTGAGTTATAAAACTTCACATTACTTATGTTCCTCCCAAAACGGCTCTAGCTTCAGAGGAATATTTGTATTGTAAGGAACTACTTTTCTCTCTCTTTTAGAAATAAATTAAGATCCAATAAAACTAGTGTTTCTAGCTTCACCAGCTCTGGCTCCTTCGAAAGAGCCAGAGTCCAAATAAGCCTTGCCGACCTTTGTAGTCATTCTTTGTGACCTGTGTCATGATGAATCAAGTCAGATCCTATCAAGTGTTTATATGTGTAGGTTTAAAAAAAAAAGTGTCTATATGTGTATGGCTACCGGAGTGGTCCGTCTACGGCTCCTTTCTGAGGAGTCATAATAAACATCACTATCAAAAACAGCTTCACCAGAGTAGCAGTCGTGAGAGCCGAAGCCCTTCTGCACTAGGGAGGTGTCACAAATCACGACTTGTTGTGGCTTGGTCTGAAGGTTACGGAAGCAAATACGTTGGCCTTCCTCTCTGTAATGTTTGCTCGGCAACGAGGCGACGCCGGCGTGGTGCTTCATAGCAGGGATGAAAACGGATCGGATACAGACGAATATCACCAATATTATATTTGTTTTCATATTTCTGTTCGGATTCGGATTCGAATATGGATAGTGTCAACTACGTCGGATAGGATACGATTGGATATCGACATCATAAATATGTGATTTGAGTATTCGGATACGGATACGATATCAGATGTTGGATATCTGGACCCGGATACGGACAGATCTCAACCACTCTAAACGGATTCGGTTTCAAATACGGTCGGAAAATATCCGTACCGTTTTCATCCCTATTCACCAGCATAGATGGCAAGCGTTGTGTGGCAAGGGCAAGCGGCGGCGCAAAGGCCCACGTGCGAGCGAACCACAGGGGTGGTGCTCTTTGCGCTTCCAACTAGAAAACTACACCCTCCATTCTAAATCAGTTTTAGCCGGCTTATCAGCCATAGAATAATATTTTTCTCCCACAATAAATCAGCTTCAGCCGGCTTATGAGCCGCATAAACCATCAGCCGAACAGCTATAAGTCATTTCAAGAATCTTGGAGAGTTAAAGCATCTCAAATTTGACCAAAATTATAGATATAATTATAAAGATTTTTTACATCAAATAGGTATACTATGAAACTATAATTGATGAAGAGTCAAATGATATTTAGTTGGCATCATAAATGTTATTATCTTATCATATAATTTTGGTCAAACTTGAGATACTTTGACTCTCCAAGATTCCTGTAATGACTTATAATTTGGGATGGAGGGAGTAGATGTTTACACCCTTCGAACAACTAAACCCGCCCTATTTACCTCCTTGAGCGGTTTTGAAAGCTGTTTTTGCCGATGTGGTGCCGTGTCAGCTGCCTACATGGCGTCACGTCAACCACTAGGGAGATAAAGCGGACTTTCACGATAGTTCAGGTGTGTCAAATATATTTTTATCAAAAAATTTGTACAAACATTTATTTTCCATTTTTTACAATTTTTTAGAATAAATATACATTTAAAAATGCTAAAATCTGATTTTATTGCTAGAAAAAATTTAACTCAAAAAATATGAAATTAGTTATATATTTTTCATAAAATCATGCTCCATGTTTTTTTCCTTGCTTAGAGTTATTTAATTTTGTATGATATCCTAAATTTAAAAACTATGCCAAATATATAACGGAGGATGCAAACTAAGATAAATCCTTGCAGACCACAACATGAATCACGTGCAACTCGTCGTGCAAACTACAAAAAAGGATTTGTAAGTGATCATGACTTTTGTAGGTCTGCGCAGAAAGAGCACGCGATCGAGCAAAGGCAGTTTGGACGGGCTCGACATGCTGGACTTCATGTGTTTCCTAAAATCGTGCTCTATATTATGGTTTCCAAATCTAAAAAAATACATAGAGAATGATTTTAGAAAAAATATAAATCAGGTTTCATATTTTTAGAGTTTAAACAAATTTTCTAGGGGCTATTGCGTTCTTGCCCCTACTTGGACGTCCAGTTGTGATTTCACCTCTGCTTTTGTCATCGTTGTGATTTTACCCCTGTTTTTTGAAAATGAAGCTTAAGTTTACCCTTATTCCGTGAACAGCAGGTAACGGTGTCAAATGGGCTCAGTAAAGACAAGTTTACCCCTGCGAAATTGCCCCTACTTATCTGAATACGTTGTGGTTTTACCCCTGTTTGGCAAACAAATCACATCACCGAATACACAGTTAGCTAAATCGCTCTACCGACGAAAACTCATTCTTCCTAAATATTGATCCTAATTTTCCTACGGACCAAATCACAGGAGCTGGACGCGATGCCGCACGTGAAGTTGCCGCCGGTGACGAGGAACTGGAAGGAGATCCCGAGCGCCGGCTCGTACAGGGTGGTGGTGGGCCCCCCGAGGCTCCAGCACACCGCGGTGTGGTTGGGCCGCCAGAGCGCGCACGCGTGGGAGTCGCCGACGGCCAGGCCGTACCCGAAGAGGTCCCTTGGCAGCGCGCCGGCGGCAGAGGCGTTCGCCGCCGCGCCGACGTCGTCCGCGCCCGAGCAGAGCGTGGCGCCAGAGGCGAGGACGGTGCATGCTCGGAAGCCCCCCGCGGCGAGGTACGGCGCGGCGGTCGCGTTGGCGAGCCCCGCCTGCACCGCGCTACCCTGCGGGCCCCAACATCGGACGACCGCGGACGCGTTGGTCTCAACGAAGGACGAGACCTCCCTGGATCCGCTGCCGGGAAGCGCGCCGGCCATGGATCCACCATGGGAGGGGGGGGGGGCGCCCGCCATGGATCTAGCCGCCCTCCACCAGATCCAGCCGCCATGGATCCGGCCGCCCTCCACCGGATCCAGTCGCCAGGGGCGCGCCCACCATGGATCCGGCCGTCCTCCATCGGATCCAGCCGCCGGGTGGCACGCCCGCCATGGATCCAGCCGGATCCGAGGTGAGGGAGAGGGGTTGCGCTGCCCGCTGATGGAGGAGAGCCGCGCTCCTTCCCGCCGGTGGAGCCATGGAGGTAGGGGAGGAGGGCGGATCCGTGACACGCCACCCGTTGCTGCTGCTGCTCCGTGCCGCCGGGAGGGGCCGAGCCGCCCTACGCCCTGCCCGACGTTGGATCCGGGAGGAGCCACCGCCGGGAGCTGGGCCCGCGCTCGCAGCAACCGCGCACCACCGCCGGGAGCCGTCGTGGGGGAGAGTGGAGGAGAGAGGGAGGGTTGGGGAGGGGGCGCGTTGGGAGGGGAGGGGAGGGGGCGCGTTGCTGGGGAGGTGACCGGAGGGAGAGAGGATGGCAGAGAACGGGGGATTGGAAGGGTATGAGCGGATAAGGGTATTGTCGTCCTTTGGTCTTACTGTGAAGGGATATAACTGACAGAGTTGAAAGTAAGGGTAAACTGAGCCTTAGTAGTTACAAAACAGGGGTAAAATCACAACGACGACAAAAACGAGGGTAAAATCACAATTGGACATCAAAGTAGGGGCAAGAACACAGTATTCCCAATTTTCTATGATTAAATTAGGTTTTAGTATTTTTATTGCTATATTTATTCTAAAAAATATTTGGATAAATTTTTGTGAAAAAATATTTGTATAGCTTTTTTATAAAGTCTAATTGACAGTCCAATTTACCTTCCTCGTGGATAACGTGGCGTCACGCAACCAAAATCACTTTTAAAACCGCTCAAGGAAGTAAATCAGACGATTTTAATAGTTTAAAAAGCACAAACATTCGGTTTTTCAGTCGAAGAAGGTAAAGTGAAGTATCAATAATAGAGGAGGGTTAGGACTTTTCCTTCTTGGATTGGAAGAGAACAGATGGAGGGATGCAGGCCGTACGGGCCTTGCCCAAAAGGGTGTCTGATTTAGCCCTATTTTTATCTTGAAAAAAATCAACTTCAAATATGGTGGACCTGAAATGAAGACCAACAATTGACGCAATACTGTAAATTAGTTGCATTTTTAATTTCTCATGTGCATGACCAAATCAAATAATAACCAGGAACACTATGGACATTTGTTATCGTTTTATCTATTTTAGGAAAACAAGATTTACATGTTTTGCATTCGTAAACGTGGTTTAGAAGTCAGAAAAGCCACTTCTTTGTAATAGCTAGTGCTAGAGCTAGAGCTATTTCTAGAGGAGCAATGACCTGCCAGCCAAGTTTGCATATTATATGGTAGAAACTTACGCCCTGTTCGTTTGGACTTGTTTGGTTTATAATCCATGGCTGAAAATGCTATTGGCTGGTTTGGTGTGAGAGAAAAATACTATTCGTTGGCTGATAAGCCATGACTTATTATGATGAGAGAGGCGAAAAGCATTTGATTTATCTGAAAGTGAGATGCAGTGCAATTTACCATCTGTGCATATAAAACCGCGCGCAGCAGGATTCCAGATTCCAAGCAGCAATCAGCATGGCACGCAGGCAGTGAGCCAGAGGTATGTGTGCCTGTAGCACGAGAGCTAGGTAGCACGGCTGTGAGGTGTACGGCCGCTTTGAGGCCGGTGGCACGACGACGACGACGACCTAGGAAAAGGAAATTTGAGGTGTACCGGCCGCACGTATCGTACTCTCGTCATCACTCTCCTGCTAATAAAAATTGAAAAAGAAGAGAAAGAAAAGCCTTTGTCTCTCTTGCTGTCGTGCCGCCCATGCACGATTGCGCAAGAGGAAAGAAAAGCAGATTTCGAGATGACACGGTGCACCCTGTTGCTCATATTGTATTATGAGAGAGAGCTCTTGTATTATTGTAGATTACTCCTGCAGTCCTGCTAGGTTAGTCCACTAATGCCTGTCATTTGTGCATGCGCTGGTGAACTCGATGCTCACCTCGATCATATCAGCATGCAGGCAGAGGCAGTACTATACCCTGCCAACCTTTAACTTGTACTTGTAGTACTATTTAGGACTTAGGAGTAACACCCGGCCCGGTCTAGCCAGATCACATCCTGATGGTGTTTAATTTGTTTCCACGATCAAGGCATCATTTCATTTCATTTCTAGCTATTTGTGGTGGCTGCAAGTGCCAAGTGGATGGATTTAGGCCCTGTTTGGTTGAGCTGTGGCTGTGGGAAAAAGCTGCTGTGGGCTGTGAGCTGTGGAAAAGCTGCTGTGGGCTGTGAGCTGTAGAAAAGCTGAAAGCTGTTTGGTTAAACAAGTATAAAATATACCTTTTATCTTTATCTCTCTTGAAACAACTATGGAAGAGCTTTTTATTCCACCAATTTCGAAAAGCAGAAAGCCAAAAGCCAAAAGCAGGGTCAAACCAGCTTTCAAAAATGAACTACGGAAAAGCAGCTGCTTCTGAAAAAGCACCCTCCAAAAGCAGCCCCTTTAGTTGGGCTTTTGGCTTTTGGGGCCAAAAGCCAAAGCCAAAAGCCCAACCAAACAGGGCCATAGATTCTGTCTTACTATTGGTTGTACCTCCCTTCTCCTTTTAAGCTGCTAATATACATGGTATATTTAGATCGGCTAAAACTAATTAATAGCCGGAGCTCACATTTAGTCGCTTCAGTGTTTGGAACCCGAGCTAATAGGTCCATATATCCATATATATCAATAAACCATTCCCCTTGTTAGCTACTCCATCCGTCCTGAAATATAGCATACTGTGACTTCTAAAATTTGTACTAAAATAGAATACATTCTGCATAATGATTATGTTTACATTTGGTAAAGTTTGTTAAAAAGGAAACCATGATTTAAGGAGAAACTCTATAATCGGAATAATCTATGGGCACATGCATCGTTTGGGTGTTCTCTTAAGTTGTCTTAGAATTTTTAGAATGCACTATATTACAGGATAGAGAGAGTAGATGTGTTTGGCTAATGAGCTAACAACTAGTTATAGACTTAGTTAAAAAAATAGTCCTTTTGTTTACATCATTATAGCTATTTTTTGGTTAAAATTAGGATCAAATAGGCCCATAGTATGAATGACTATCTTAGAATAAAATTACTCTCTTTGTGATGTGTTTCTGTTGCTGTTTCTTGCTACATAATTTTTGTTGGCTCATTTATTTAATTGCAAATGCTTTTCTTCCATAATCTAGTTTTGTTCCCGTTGTTCCATGAGAAACAACACGATTGAAAAAAAAAACACACATACAGGAGGGATAAACTGGTCTTTTTGCCTTGGACTTAACGCCGTTACAACCAAAAGTGACGGTATTGTCAATTAGGGAAACAAAAGACGAAATGGGTGACAGATACGGAAGATTTGAAGTTTTGATGTCAAATGGGGAAGAAGATTTTTGGTGTTAAATAATGAAGCAAACTGGGAAACAAAATACTTTGACCTTATAGCCTTCCTTTTTGAAGAGATAGTCCTGTCTACACTTCCTCCCATTGTGAATTTTTTTGGTATATATTTGTTTGATTTGCAAATTCTATAAAATATTTTTTTTGTAAATTACACAGGTATAGACGCAGACGCTCACAACACGCACGCACACTCATAGATGCCCAGGCGAGGAATCATCATTTTGGTTCCGCTTTAGGTCGCCAGATAGGGTTCTGTTTTGAGCTGCCCAGAATTGAATGTTATAAGCAATTGTGGCTAATGTACTAGTATTCTCCAGCATTAACTTTTCCGGTTTTCCATCTGATTCGGTCTACGTTCTGCTGTACCCCTTGAATAACTTTTCATAGTTTTAAAAAATTCTGTCTCTTCGGTTTAGGAGAAATTGGCATGACATATCGGAACCAACGGTTGTTCTTGTGAGCCATTTGCACTATGATTTGTTTTTCTGATTGGCTTTCCCATATAAATTTGGGACAATACTTGGCCCTGTCATTTAACCATGCCCATAGCCAAAAACTTGGCCCAATCACCCTGTGGAGCTTCCAATTGTTAGATATTTAGGCATTTTCATGGTTAATTTAATCCAGAAATATAACATCAGCAGGTTCTTGACGGCATATATGTGCACGTGTATATCTCTAATGAACGCTACATCATACAGATATGACATACAGATCGATATAGTAAGAATGCAAAGTGAGGTAATTATAGAGATAAGAATGTAACCAGCGGAGGGTCCCATGCCGAGGGCATTGGAGGCTCCATTCGCGCTAGTCGACAAAGTGCGTTACTCGAAGTCGTGGACCGCAGTCGATGCAGGAAGATGTTCGCAGTACAGTGCCACGAACGGTCACCAGGAAGAAGACGTCTTGCTGTTCCGCGAGCAATCACCGGGAAGAAAACGGGTTCCGAGAGCGATCACCACCAGGAAGAAGATGTACGTGGACGAGCAGTCGCGGATCGCTCCCCAAAAACCTAATCGCCGCTCACCCCGTGCAAGGTTCTCAGGCGGACGAGGGTTCCAGAGGCACCTGCTCTCCCGCTACTCCGTGCGCGCAGAGGTACGGGACGGGGAAGCCAGAGGGCTGCTGAGATGTGGCTTCTCTCGGGAACGGTTGCAGAAGGAAGAAGGACTGACAGAGGACGTTCTGTTTTATGCCTACGACGGGACGACGAGAAGAAAGAGAGCCAGCGGAGGAATCTAGGAGACGAAGAAACGAAGAGAGGGGGAAACGGAAACGGCGCAATCACCTTGCCTCCACCATAAAGGAGAGAAAACTTCCATAATTATGTGGATTAAGTGGCAAAAGACTGGCCACGCCCGCTCGCTCGCCGCCCGCCTGCCATGCCACGCCCACGCCCCCGGCCCGACCGCCGGCGGTGCGGCGGCGCGCACGCGCGTGTGGCACGCCTATGTCCTTTTCTCAGCTTCTCAATTAAGATGAAAAATTTTCAACCGTATAAGCTGAGTCAACATTCAGTCAAAATCCCGCATGGTATTAAACCATACAACGCTCAATGTTACGTACCATAGAGTTTTATTTGATTTATTAAATATTATACGGGCCAAGCCCATAATATATCCAACAATTCCCACGAAACTCTAGGGTTTGTAACATAGTAGTCTCAGAACCAAGTTTCTTTTATATACCAGTGTTTCGATGGAGACTGTTACGTCGAACATCCATCTTGAGCAATAGTTTCACTCAGTCATAATTGAACAATGGACTAAGCCTTGAATTGACAGTTTTATGTGAGGTGAATGTCACTAAAGTCCTTAGCTGATACTTGGCTGCAAAAGGCATCCCCTCTATTTGAAGCATATAAGTCATACTCCAGTGCCTTTCATGAGTATTTAGAGATCACCCAAATCTCATAGACTATGACCAGCAGTCTGACTCATATAGGTATGCTCCTCAAAAGATATTCTGTAGGACAACATCTTTGCTTTAGCAAGCCACTTGGAACACATTAAGGTAAAAAACCAACCCGCCTTACAGAAATGAAAGATATGCATAAAAAATGAGTCTTACTAAGGATCTTTCCTCACAATTTACTACTAGCTTGTTTCACCATCCTACTTCACGGGATCTCCAATCACATAGAACAGGTTACCACTATAGTAAATTTCAAGTGGGTCTTAAACCCATCTCTCTCGATACACTTTCTATCACATTGCGTGACAGACCCTTAGTGAATTGATCTGCCAGATTGTTAGACGTGTGAACATAGTTCAACGCTATTACTTTAGAGTTTCTCAATTTTCTGACAGATTTTAGTCGTTTCTTAACATGCCTTGTGGACTTCATGTTACCCTCAGAACTATTAACCTTCGTAATCACAGTCTGGTTATCACAGTTCATAGAAATAGCCGGTATGGGTTTTTCAACAACCGGTAAATCCATAAGGAGATCACGAAGCCACTCGGCCTCAGAGCCAGCGGTGTCTAATGCTGTGAGTTATGCTTCCATTGTAGACTTCGTTAAGATATTCTGCTTGCAAGACTTCTAGGAAACCGCACCACCTCCAAACGAAAACACATATCTACTTGTGGAATAAAGCTCATCAGCATCAGAGATCTAGTTGGCATCACAATAGCCTTCCAACACCTTCGGGTATCTAGTATAACAAATACCATAGCTCATAGTGCCATTTAGATAGTGCATCACTCTCTCAAGAGTACGCCAGTGATCATCTCCCGGGTCTGACACAAACCGGCTCAGCTTGCACACAGCAAATGAGATGTCAGGCCTTGTTGCACTAGCAAGATACATAAGTGAACCAATGATTTAGGAATATCTCAACTGATCCCTTGCTATTCTCTGATTTTCCTCAATAGCACACTCGGGTCATAAGGTGAGGAGCAGGTGCACAGTCACTAAACCCAAAGCGACTCAACACTTTTTTCCACATAGTGGGATTATAATAGAGTTACCCCACCATCACTTTCTGTCAGAAGCTTGATATTAAGAATAACATCATCCTCTCCCAAATCTTTCATCTCAAAATTATTAGATAAAAATTTCGTCACCTCCTCAATCACTTTGAGGCTGGATCCAAAGATCAGTATGTCATCTACATATAAGCAAAGAATAACTCCTTCACCGCCACCATACCAATAGTACACACATTAGTCAGCTTCATTCACAACAAAGCCAGCAGATGTTAGAGTTCTGTCAAACTTCTCATGCCACTGCTTACGAGCTTGTTTTAGGCCATATAATGACTTTAATAATTTACACACCTGGCCTTCTTGACCATTTGCTACAAACCCATCCGGCTGATCCATATAGATCTCATCCTCTAACTCTCCGTTTAGGAAAGTTGTCCTAACGTCCATTTGATAAATGATGTGACCATAAGAGGCTGCCAGGGAAAGCAAAACTCGAATTGTGGTCAATCGAGCAACCGGCGAATAAGTATCAAAGAAATCCTCACCTTCCTTTTGAGTATAACCCTTAGCCACAAGCCTTGCCTTGTACCTCTCGATAGTACCATTAGGCCTAAGCTTTTTCTTGAACACCCATTTACACCCTATAGGCTTACACCCATAGGGACAATCAACTATTTCCCAAGTTCCATTAGACATAACAGAATCCATCTCACTCCATACTGCTTCCTTCCATAAGTCAGCATCAGGAGAGGAATATGCCTCTTCAATGGTCGTTGGTGTGTCATCCTATCGACATAGAATTTTTGTCCCATGCCGAGGACACACGCAGCAAGCCGGAAGGGTCTGCTCGATGGAGCTATAGATCCGCCTAGCTTCAGCGCAGGGATGGTCGATCCTGCACACTCTTCCTGAGACGTGCTAGTCAATTTGACCCTGCAATTGACAAGGAGAGAAAGCTTATCAGTAATTAAGGGTGAAACTTGCCGATGTTGCCAGACAGTCCCGAATGTGCGGCTCTGAGAGCCGATATGAAAGGAGATCCACTAAATAGTTGATTCCAGCATATTCATGAGAATAAATCGGTTAAAGCTCATTGGGTTGTACAACAAGCAGTGGAGGTCGACCGGATCGATGCAGCCATACTTGCTGAAGAACTCGCTGAGATCTACTCTACTCCTACTCCTAAGGGGTGGTCAGAGCCAAAAAAGTAAATGACTTATATGTTGGATTGATTGTTGTCCTTTACAATAGCCAGAATTTGGTATTTATACCTAGAGTCTAAACATGAATCCTACTTGAGCACGATTCGTTACAATTTTCCGGCATAAAAGAAAACATTCCTAATTTAAGATAACTTGGACCCTAATCTTTCCCCTTTTGTAGAGTCCATCATGTTTCGTCATGGCGTCGATCGTAGCCTTTGTCATTATCTGCTAGCGCTGCCTAAAGAAAGCCAATTCTGGTGCTACATTCAAATCAGCTAATTCCGATCTGCACGCAATTGCTTCATTGATGACATGATCTTAGGAGCTTTTAAGTCTCTACGAGACTCCTTTCAAATTTTGGTGTAAACACATGCCCCCAATTTTGGGATAAAAGTAAATTTATTCTAAAATTATCATGCCTGTATCCCTAATTCGTCCGCAGTCATGGGTAGAGAATCTTGATCTAGGGTCTACTATTTGTCGCCGTCCGTAGCTCATGAGCCTATGCCTCAAAACTTTTACAAGAGCGTCATTGCTTCATGGGCACTTGGATTCATCTATCTAGGCCGGCTATAAAATGTTTATCCGACCCTGGTGAGAGCAACTCAACAATCTAGCCATATTTTTCTTTCATCTACTCCCTCGAGTGCTTCTAGCTCCACTGGGCCCTCCATGGTCCATTCTTTTACTATGAAGATCTTGAGTGGTTAGAAGAATCCTTGTGCATAGGGTGATTGTATCGCTCATTCTAGCGCCTTGTCGAGCAAGAGGATCAGCTACTATGGCTAGAAGAAGTCTTATGATATCACCTGTGTCTTCTTACCATGCTCGCAGAGCTGTTCTAGTGTTTGCAAGGGCCAAAATGTGTGGACACCTTCCCCTTGTTCGTTCCACCAAATGACCACCGAGAAAGCCACAAGCTTCTTTCCCACAGTTTCCCAGCCACCGAGAATCATCTGTTGGGTGGCCTTTCCCCTTTTCCTGGCACGATTCTATCAATGAGCCAACGTGACTTGGTTCATGATGACCTTTGACCTTGTGGGGATCTAGACTCCCTTCAATCCAAAGAAGTCTTGGTGGGTCAATCTCTGGTCAATGTAAATTCTTCGTATCCACCCCATGATATTTTGTAATTCAGGGAAGTAATAAGTCTAAATTTGTTATTTCTTCGTAATCTGTCCCCTGAATTTCTAGAGTGTCGATCCGTTTCCGTTCTTGATTTCAGTTTTACACCCCCTGTGAAGTCTATCTTCTTGCCTTCCCGGGCTATATATACGGGCCATGGCTCTGGATCAAAAAACCATCCGCTTCGTCTCAAACCTCCTGCATCCTTAGTATAGTTTCTGCTTTTTCCGTAGGCTTGAGATCATGGAGAACAACAATAGATTTGCTGAGAAGGCTCTTGATGGGTCTGCATCATCGCGCCAGCGCATCCATCATCAAGAGGGTGCACCTCATGATACTCCTATCATTTTAGAGTAGAGGGCTGACTCTGCTCAGCCTTTGGGGTCATCCTCAGCACCAATTTGTCGCTAGCTTCCCCGCTATCTGAGGAGGCCAAGAGATAACGATGACTTGATCGCTTCCATTGACCGGACCGGCGAGAAACTTGCCGACTGCCTCGCTATTGCGGAGTTGGCTCTGGCCATAGTTCAGGGCCGATCACCCCCTAAGGCTAACCCGGTGCGAGAGAGGCTGGCCAAGGTTGAAGCCAAAATCGCTGGTAAGACATTTACCATAAGTTTCTGTTTCTTCTTAACTTTTGCCTCCAATACCCTGATCACCTCTTCATTAAATCCTTTAGATCTATCGGCTCAGCTAGAAAGCCTCCGTTTAGCTGTGGACCATGCGGCGGGATTCATCAATGTCAGGGGCGCCGTTTCGGTAGTTCGCTTGTACGACATCCCAAACCACGTCAGAGAAGTTGCTCTTCATGGCGTTCGTCATGGCGTTGCCATGCCACTGGCTGCTGCACAAGTTCACTCTGGCCACGATCTTTGGCTTCTTCATGTGGAGCTCCAGCCACCAGATACCCTAGAGATTATGAGCGCCTGGTCGAGGATTTCTCCGATGCCGCCAACTCCGTAGTCCTGACCTCCCAGGCCGATGATATAGTGAACAAAGTGTTTTATGGTCTATAGCTTGTAATAAGTGACATCAAGCAAACAATTCCATCGTCTCCAATGATTTTCCTTTTATTCATGCACCACTTTGTCCGTGTTTGCCTCGCTCCTGTGGACGACATGTATCGTATAGGCTTTTACCCTTCTGGGTTTATCTTCGCACTAGAAGCGATACCTTTCTGGTATCGGTTATTAGAAATTTAGAACTGAAAGCTGAGAAAATTAGCTGTCAAGTATTACTCCAAACATTAGGGTAATATTCTTTTAAATATTCCCCATTCGATTGCTCTGCCAAATTCCTCTTCTCCTCTCAGTGTTTCCAAAAATGTAAATATTACCAGACGCACAATGTTTGATCCGATAAGATTTCTCCCGATTAGGCAACCATACCGGCTATCTCGCTTTTGGTCATCAAGGGTAATCCATCCCCAGCTTTCTCTGGAGTCTCATTGCCATTGACCATCATAAGTACATCTTTGAGAGCATCCCTAGATTAGCCGAAGAAGTCAAACAGATCGCAGGAGCTGATGCTATTTGGCTTAGAAATTTTGAGAGCGACCCATGATGTTCTAGACTTGAAATCTGCATATCAACGCATATCTTGTGTAGAATCGATCATACTCTCCATTATTTAATTATGCTTCTTTTTTGGCTAAAGAGCCGATTTGATACTGCCGATCCCGAACTTCTAATCCAATCAAGTCTGAAAACATGGATTTTATTAAGAGAACCCTTCAATTTCCTACCTTTAGTTGCTCAACGCCGTATTCCCATCGGCATTAGTGAAGTGGCGCTGCGCCTTCCATTAATTGTGGTTGCCTTTTGTGCATCCCGAGGCGTCCGCCTCTTCGCTTTAGGTCTTCGAATACCAGCCGATGGCTTCGGCCTCGAACATATCTCCACTCACAACTATTCCTTTGATCTTCTCCGCCTGCCAAAACCCTATAGTGGTTTTCCTTCTCCCTTTCGTAGATCCTATCATCCCTCATGGCCGACGAAGACAACCGAGGTAAGCGTGTGGCGGAGAAAATCCCAGAGGAGAACATGCCGATGAACCAGCGTCTCCGACGCATGAGGTGAGATTGACATTTTTTGTTTATGATGATGAATAGTTCTAACGCACCTATAGGTTTGTTGTGAATGACAGTCTCCGTCCTCTTCCTAGGACCAGCGGGCCTTCTGATGCCGCATCTTCTGTGCTGGCCTCATCGTCGGATTCTTCCGACTCCTACAATGGCAACGATGCCCGGCGCTACCTTCATGAGTGGAGGATGGCTCAGAATAGTTATTCCGAGGTGACTTAGGAGAATAGCCAACTGGAGATTCACCTCGGGGTCTCTTAGGCTGCCCTTCACATGGCTGAGGAGGAGGCCAGTGCCATCCGAGCGTGGCTGCCCATGTCTAACGCCATGGTGGCAGGTAAGATAAATTCCAAGAATGCCTCATTCTGATTTCCACTATCTTTATCTTGGTAATCTTTTGTTCTTGTGACTGTTAGCCCTGATGGTGTAGCTAGAGTCTCTCCAACTAGCAGTGAACGTGGCCATGAATGCCATCAACGCACGGGGTTCCCCTATCAATGCTCGTCTCCAAGACGTCCCGGTCTGCGTTCATCATGGTGCTTCGATGGCGCTAACTGTGGCACAAGTCCAAACTGGGTACGAGCTCCATGCCATGGAGACTAGTTTCCTAATGGGCGACGGCCCTGAGGAGCATGAGGACCTGCTCAAAGAATTCATCATGGCAGTGGAGGCCATAGTAGACATCACATCCACTCAGGATGTGGTGAACAAGGTCTTTGATTAGTCTGTACTTAGGGTAATCTGATGAACAAAGACTCATGTTCTTTCATGTATGCACCTCAATGCAATGCCCTTGTGTATGACTATTTTTTGCTTTTTGTTTTTGCTCTATAGGCGATACATATCGTATCGGCTTTCATTGTCTTTGAAGATTTTCATTTTTTGAACTAGAGGTGATACCCTCCTGGTGCCGGCTATTAGAGCCGAGAACGAATTGGCTATAAAGTGTTGATCAAATGTTAGGATAACACCCCGCAGAACTTTTTATATCAAACGTCAAACGATTAATCAACCTAAGCCAAGCGTCCTATTAAGCGAAACCGAACTTCTTTAAGAAATCCATTAACTCTAAATCGCGCTTACACTTTGACTCAGCATTCACATACGTCGGCCTAAATCCATCTCCAAGACTCAATGCTTATTTTTCCTTTAATCCAACGGCCGATGTGAAGCTGTGACTTTTCTACTAAAACAAACTCTCAGAGCCAACTGCTTGCATCGGTTGTTGGCTTTCATTGCTGATCGTAATGAAGCCTTCTTCCCATGACTTGCTAGAAAAACATTCGAAGTCTCCTAGTTCCCAAAAGACTAGATTGGCTGTTGCGATGCTCATGGACTCATCAACACGAACCAGTTTGACATCATCTCCATGCCATTGAATCAAACACTGATGCATGGTCGATGGTATACAATAGTTCGCATGAATCCAATTGTGACTAAGGAGCAAACTGTACGACCCTTTTCCATCGATGATGAAGAATGTGGTGAGCAAAGTCTTGCTTCCGATTGTTAGTTCAACGTTTACTACCCCTCGGGTCTTAGACGTATTACCTCTGAAGTCTTTAAGCATCATGTCGGTCTCCATCAGATCTTCTAGTCCTTTGCCAAGTTTACAAAAAGTAGTGTAAGACATAAGATTGATAGAAGCACCTCCGTCCACCAATATTTTGTTCATCGGCTTCCCATCAAAAAGACCTTTCATATATAATGCTTTTAAGTGCTGATGTTTGACTGGTTTGTCAAATATTGCTTGCTGTACAACCGTTAACTTGACAACTATCTCCTCATACTCCAATTCATCGAAATCCAAATAGACTTCTTGATCTACCAGAGCTCTAAATTCTGATGGCAACAGAAAAGCTATTTGGATATTAGCCAATGGTTGCTTTCTATCGGCTGTCTGGTTGGTACGCCATACTTGAGGTTTATCGGATGCCTAAGCCTGTTGTAACACCCGGGTGTTTAAATACTAAAACCTGACATGTCATTATACGCATTGCAAAGCATTTGGCATTTGGTGAAAACTTTGAGATGCATACACTAAAACAAGTTTATATTTATATGGTATGTGTTGAATTGTATTGTTTGACTCAAGTTCAAAGTTTGCTTGGATTTTTAAATTTTCGAGAAAACCCTGATTTTCAGCATTTAAATCCTACCCTGAAAACTCATTTCAAAATCTAAGCATATTTTGGGGTTGAGCCCAAAAGCAAAAGTGTAGAGCTTGACAAGTTATACAAAGTTTGTTTTTGGAGTTTTCAAAGTTGTTATGAAAAATTTGGAGTAATTCGAAAAGGCATAATTCATTAAATTTCCCCTATTTGAATTCAAAAGTTCATTTCAAAATCTAGACTGAATTTGGGGGTGGTTATAAAAGCAAAGTTGTAGAACTTTTGATTTTGAACAACTTTTATATTTGGAGATTTTTGAGTTGTTACAAAAATTCAGGAGTAATTTGAGTTTCAAACTGGATGGCAATTCTGTAATATTGATGAACAGTGTTCACCGCTCTTGCTACATGGCCGGCAACCGTATTCGGCGTTCTAGGCGCGCGCGTGGCGGCCTTGGCTTCGCGCTGGCACGGGAAAGACTCCGCCGTGGCTTCTCCTTGCTTCCTTGGCCGTCCTATAAAGCTCTGGAGCAGTCGCCGTTCTTCTTTTTCCCTTGCTCTGTCTTTCCGTCGGTCTTGCTCATCTCCGGCGAGCTCGCACCATTGCGGTAGTGCTCCACCGTCATAGCTAAAGCCAGTTCCAGCTCTGTCTCCTTCTTGCGCATCCACCTAGCCAACTGTGGTCGACTGATTTCACCGGGAACTCGCTGACCACGCTCTTCTTCCTCACGGCCGGTAACATCTCCGTCGTGGCAGCGCCGTCATGGCTAGTGCTCTACGGTGAGCCTCTGACCTTAGGAAGCCTTGTTTTAGCTTCTTCGTGATGCCGTGGTGCTTTGTGCCCGGTTGATTGACCATTTTGTCCACCGCAGTAGCCAGAACATCACCGTCGTCGTGGCTTGCTCCGCCGTGGTTGCTGTGAACGTCGACCCATCTCTCCGTTGGTCCTCCGGCTCGGTCATCGACTCCAGCGTGATCGGGGTGAGCCTCTGAGTCTTTCTGGGCCATTTGTTTAGTCGCTATCGGCCTTGTTTCACCAGCGTAACGCTACCGAGCCACCGTGTCCGCCATGGTCGGTACCGTGCTGATTTCATGCCGCAATCGATGCAACTAAGGACGTCAGTAGGTGCGCTTAGTCGTGGGGAGTATGTTGGTGCAGTTGCCTTCGCCGTTAGTCTCACCGGCGGTGAGGAATCATCGGTCAACGCCGTCGCCATCGCAGTCAAAGCCAGAGGTAGAAGATGACGGGTGGGGTCGGGTTGTCAGCGACTCAGCGTTCAAAATGGATTTTTTTTCTATTTTCATATTTGAATGAATAGTGTTTGTTTTTGTTATTTTTGTCTAGATTTATTTAGAGCTCCAAAAATTATGAAAATTTTTGTGTGACTTCTCTATGATGTATAATATTTAAGAAAAATATGAAATATTGTTTTAAGTACTTTTTGAATGTGATGAAAATTGCTCAATTTATTAATAAATGGATTTCCATGATTTTTCTAGGCTTATTTAATTGTCGAAAAATTATGAAATTTGTTTTGCCATTTAGTTATTATGTAATGAACATTTACAAAAATGTTGAGGTCAATTGGAACAAGTTGATTTATTTCATAATTCTTAATTAATTAATTAATTCTTAAAAGCAAATAGTAACCTTTAGTGATTTAGGTTTTGTTTGAATTTTTGATTGAGTGATGTCCTTGGGTCATTAGTTGGTAATGATCTTTGGCAATTGGTGTTAGTATTCTGGGAATGTTTAGTTAGTTTAATTTGTAACGGTACCGCGAAGGAAAGTTGTATTCAAGTTGTTAATTTTTGCATCCATCATCGAGCATCATGTTTCGTATTCCGCATCATATTAAACATGGCATTGTTACTACGTGTAGTGAATGAAGGTGAACATGTGGTAGTTAATCAAGTTGCGGAGGAGGTTTATCCGTCTGTTGAGGTCGGATCGAATACTTGTGAAACGTCGCAGGAACCGGGCTTTTCCGTCAACGAAGGCAAGCCCCGGATGCATACAACCCTACCTTGTGTTTTACAAATTAATTTCGCTTTTGCTTTTCTTTACTGCATTAAGTGATTAGGAGTTAAGTAAAAGCCTAATTGGTGCATTACCAACATTGTTTTTCCTTATCTACCGTGTTACCAGATTTATTTCATAAATGACTAGTTATGCTTAGTCATGCTTAGCCGGGTGATTACCGGTCATTTGAGAATTTTAAATGGATCTTTGGTTACTTATGTTATCATAAAATATGAGCATGTGAAGTAATAAATCTAGACCGGGCGGACTCGGTGTGTGTGAGCCACAAGACATGAAGGTCTTGTGAGCGGGTACTTTCCGTCCATGTCGATTAAGGTCCGTACCGTTGTTGAATTGCATGAGGTGAGAATTTGTAGTACTAACCACATACTCTGGTAAGCCTTAACTTGGCAATTCTAGTACGAGAATGGCTACTCACGCACTGGGAGTGGAGAGATGGCGGGAATAGCATGTACCCACGTGGCCATGGGCTGGATTGGTGGAGTACTGTGTTCTCGGGTGGCGCGGACCCGTTCTTGTTTAGAGGATCCAAGGGTAGGTTGGTATATGTAGGTCTGGGACCTGCATATGTCGTGTGGTCTGGAATCCCCAGCTGGGTTTATAATCGGTTTGAATCGTCGTTGCTCCTCGGTTATGGAGACTTAACTCACTGTTCATCATCGTAGTATTAATAACTAGAACTTGAGAATGGTTTGTGAAGGTGTTGGATATGAAGATTCATGATCTCATTACGGATCGTGTCATCTTTGTATATGATTTTATGAAGTTTTAACTATTGAAATAAAGAATTTTGTTAAAGAGCTTTTTCGCAAAATAACTTTGATTATTGCTAAAACCATACCTTGAATCCCTAAGCCTGCATTCCTGAGTCTTCTTAGTTTTATTTCGGTTAAGTCTTGTTGAGTACTTTTGTACTCAGGGTTCGTTGACCCTTGTTGCAGGTGAGCCTCATGAGCAGATCTGTTTTGGATCGTGCTGCATGACTATTTTTCGATCTGACGATGAGAAGTAAATGTGTGGCCCTTGGGCAGGGTAGTTTTAATGTGTATTTTGTATTATATTATAATGCCACTCCACTATTTCATTTTGTAATAAGTATCGAACTTAGTTGTATGGTTTGAACAAATGGTTTGTAAATTAAGTTATTGTAAGACTTTCGCTGTTTTTACTCTGATGTCGATATTTGAAAAAATGTTGTAATACTGCAATGACTCTGTAATGTGATCCTGCTCAGAAATCGTGGATGATTCGGGGTTCCCCGAGGACACCCGACAGTCTTCTTAAGTTAACAGAAACATATGCATAAATGTCAAAGGTCGTCGGACAGTGACAGGTGCATATGGGCCTATAATTTAGGAGGTTCTGCCACAGAATGGTATCAGAGCTCGTTACAAGGGTTTTGTAGTATTGTTTTACAAAAACTTCAAAATGATTTGGGATGACTAAACTTAACTTGTTAATTTGGTCTAAATTGCTTCTGACTTATCTTATTTCTTTCTCACCATTCCTTATTTGATTAAAAAGGTTTTGTGTGGTGGAGTAGTAATCTTATTATGCCCTATATAAAAATAAATGTTGTTTATGTGCATTATAAACTTTGATGTTTTTGTTCATAAGAACGATTCATGCATCATGATTAATTTACTAGTTACTTCCTTCACCTTTGAGTCTGGAGTGAGTAGTGAGTCTAGTTTGAGTAATGTAATCCATCATAGCTGCTCTTTAGACTTTGATCAAATAATCTTACTTGGATTAAATTGGCTTCCTACAGTATGGCTCGTACCAAGATGACGGCCTGTAAGTCCACTGGACCCAAAGGAGTTCCTCGTCACCAACTTGCCCCTAGGAATTACGGTGCTAGCAGTAGCAGCTCTAGGCCTGATCACCAGGCAGAGATACAGAGGATTTCTGCAGAGTTAGCACAAGCTACTAGAGATAGGGCTTTGGATGCTATACAGGTTGGAGAATTACAGGATCAATTAAGGTGTCTCACCACCGTGCACAGGAACTGTGAAAGCATGTTAGTTCATACGGTGGAGGGAAGGAATGAAGCATGGCATAGGGAAAATGTAGCTAGAGCTAGAACTCATGAGCTAGAATTCTATGTAGAAGATTTAGAAGAACATAATACCTATCTACATGAGGAAGTTCATAGGCTTAGCAATCTACTAAATCCAAATCATGAACCCCAAGCCGATGCCATGGACCCCGGTGTCATCCTTGCCGATGATGACGAATCGAAAGAAGAAGAAGAAGATCCTGAAGAATTAGTAATGATCGATGAAAGTGATAATGAAGGCGGTAATAATTCCAGAATAGATACCGAGCCTGAAGTTTGAAGTAATCAAGGAAAGGAGTAGAGTTGTATAATAGTTAGTTCTAGTTAAGTTATGTAGTCTTGTTTTGGTACTTGCGGGTTTGTGTTTATATTAGTAAACTCTATGTAATGTGTCTGGAGTAAGCTTTGGTGTAATTCAATAAAGACTTGTGAATAAAGTTTGGTTTGTTATGAGCAGATGCGTCGTACGCGGGGTTCGTATATTCCTGGAACTTCACAAGATGAGGATGGTATTCTAGATCCGCCACCAGTTCCAACAAATCTGGCTGATGCTATAACCGCACTTGTTAATGTGACGGTCAAAAATTCTCGTTTGCTTCATGAGATAGCTCAAAGTAATCAGAATCAGATGTACGGAAACCGTGGTCGCCACCATAACAGACAAGAGGCTACATATGTTGATTTTACAGACACAAGACCACTGGTGTTCACCATGGAAGATGAACCATTGGAGGCTGATGACTGGCTTCAAACCATGGAGCAGAAATTTGATCTTATTCCATGCACGGAGTATCAGAAACCTGTGTTTGCCGCTCAGCAACTTAGAGGAGCAGCAAGTGCTTGGTGGGCAAACTTAGTGGCTATGTAACCAGCTGACATTCCAATAACTTGGGCTGAGTTCCGTACTGCCTTCAGAGCCCATTATATCCCTAAAGGAGTTATGGCTATGAAGCTGGATAAATTCCTTGCTTTGAAGCAAGGAGATCAAATAGTGATGCCGTTTGTGGGAAGATTCAATCACCTGTCATAATATGCATCTAAACATGTCAATACGGATGCCAAGAAGAAGAGGTGGTTTATGAGAGGCCTGAATACCAAATTGCAAACTATGATGACCACTTGTACCAATGTTACTTATCATGAGGCAGTAAATATTGTAATTGCTTCAGAGTCAAAGTATCGGCAACATAAGGAGCTCAAAAAGAAAAAGAGCATGCTGTCTGGATCCTTTGGGGGAAATCAGAAGAGGCAGAGGGTGATTTATCATCTAGTAAATCATAATCGTCCTCCTTATCATCCACCATAGTCCCAAGCTGGGCAACAGTCAAATGTCCGTCCTGCTATAACCTACCCAAATTTATAGTCGACCAATGCTCCTGGTGGCAATGCTCCAACGTCCTAGGGTCACAACTATTTGTGTTGCAATTGTGGAAGGACTGGTCATTTCTCCAGGGAATGTCCATATCCCAGGTAGGCTAATCAAAATTATCAGAAGGCCCCTGCCAATCAACAACAGGGTCAGGCACCAAACAAGAACCCCAATCAGAATGCTCAGAAGGGCAAAGATGAGAGGAAGACAGGACGGGTGTTCTATATTCAAGCTGGAGAAATTTCAGAAGGGGAACCAGTGATGATGGGTATGTTTCCTATTGCCAATCACCCTACAGTTATACTTTTTGATTCTGGCGCATTGCATTCATTCATCAATAGAACATTTGTCGTGAAGTATGCAATTTCAATTGGGGCAACAAAGGAAAATTTCTTTATATAGTCGCTCGGGGGACGTCTGTGTACTAAGGAGGTGGTATACCAGGTACCTGTAAACCTGGGTGGGCATATTTTTCCTACTACCATGATTATCCTTAAGGATCAGGATATAGATGTAATCTTGGGAATGAATTGGATGTATCAGCATAAGGCTGTTATAGATGCTTTGAATAGAACTTTAAGGGTAAGTTTGCCTGATAGTACTTCTCAACTTCTCATCCAACTTCCAACCTTAAGAAGATCAGTGGGCAAGATTTGTGCAACAGCTGTCAAAGAAATTAGAGATATCCCGGTAGTGTATGAATTTCTGGATGTGTTTCCTAAAGATTTACCCGGTCTACCACCTGATAGGGATGTACAGTTTAACATAGAGTTGCAACCTGGAACATCTCTGATTTCTCGGAGAGCTTATAGGATGCCACCTAAGGAATTGGTCGAGTTGAAGACTCAGTTACAAGAATTGATTGAGAAGGGGTTTATCCAACCTAGTTCATCACCTTGGGGATGTCCAGCAATTTTTGTGAAAAAGAAAGATGAGACCCTAAGGTTATGTGTCGACTATCGTCCGTTGAATGAAGTGACCATCAAGAATAAGTATCCATTACCTCGGATAGATTTGCTTTTTGATCAATTGGCCGGAGCCAAAGTTTTCTCCAAGATAGATTTGAGGTCAGGATATCACCAAATCAAGATAAAGCCTGAAGATATTCCCAAAACGGCATTTACCACAAGATATGGAATTATATGAATACTTGGTAATGTATTTTGGTTTGACAAATGCTCCAGCTCATTTCATGTATCTGATGAATTCAGTATTCATGCCTGAGCTAGACAAGTTTGTAGTGGTGTTTATTGATGACATTCTAGTATATTCTAAGAATAAGAAAGAACATGCGGAACATCTCAGAATTGTTCTAACCCGCTTGAGAGAACATCAACTATATGCCAAGTTCAGCAAGTGTGATTTTTGGCTTAAGGAAGTACAATTTCTTGGACATGTCTTGTCAGCTGAAGGCGTTGCAGTTGATCCAAGCAAAGTGAAGGATGTGCTTGATTGGAAACCGCCAACCATAGTTCATCAAGTTTGGAGTTTTCTAGGATTGGCAGGGTATTACCGTCGGTTTATTCTAGATTTCTCTAAAGTATCAAAGTCCATAACGGAATTGTTGAAGAACCAAGTCAAGTTTGTCTAGTCATCTGATTGTGAGGAGGCTTTCCAGACTTTGAAGAGATTGTTGACTACTGCACCAGTATTAGCCCAACCTAATATCGAGAAGCCGTTTGATGTTTATTGTGATGCTTCAGATATTGGTATTGGATGTGTGTTGATGCAAGAAGGCCGAGTTATTGCTTATGCATCTAGGCAACTTAAGCAACATGAAGAACACTATCCGACTCATGATCTGGAGTTAGCAGCTGTGGTTCATGCTCTGAAGATTTGGCGGCATTACCTACTTGGTAATATGTGCCATATTTATACAGACCACAAGAGCTTAAAGTATATCTTTACTCAGTCAGAGTTGAACATGTGACAAAGAAGATGGTTAGAACTGATTAAAGATTATGACTTGGAAGTACATTATCACCCCAGTAAAGCAAATGTGGTTGCAGATGCCCTTAGTCACAAAAGTTATTGCAATTGTCTAGCAGTAAGAACAATGGGTTTGACTTTATGCCAAGAGATGGAAAAGTTGAGTATAGGGATGATTCAACAAGGAAGTTTGACCAACATAACTGTTGAAGCCACTATTCGAGACCAGATTATCGCTACTCAGAAGGAAAATAAGGGTATAGCCCATGTCAAGGAAAGAGTCAAGAATGGAAAAGCGGAATGCTTTAGCATAGATGATGAAGGTGTGCTATGGTTCAAGGATCGCCTGGTGGTACCAAAAGTTCCTGAGTTGCGGCAGTCAATTCTAGAAGAGGCACATGCTACTAGGTTATCTATCCATCCGGGAAGCAACAAGATGTACCATGACTTGAAGCAAAGATTCTGGTGGACTAAAATGAAAATAGAGATTGCTAGATATATAGCAAAGTGTGATACTTGTCAAAAGGTGAAAGCTATACATTTGAGGTCTGCTGGTGAATTACAACCATTACCTATTCCATCTTGGAAGTGGGAGGACATAAGTATGGACTTTATTGTTGGTCTACCCAAGACATCAAAGGGATTTGAACTCAGTATGGGTTATTGTAGATCGACTCACTAAGTCAGCACATTTTCTTCCTGTCAAGACTATATATCCTATGATCCAATATGCTAAGATGTATTTAGCAAGAATCATGAGCTTACATGGAGTACCAAAGACCATAGTGTCAGATAGGGGTACACAGTTTGTCTCTAGCTTTTGGAAACACTTACATGCTTCATTAGGTACCAAACTTCTGTACAATACAGCTTATCATCCCCAGACTGATGGTCAGACTGAAAGAGTTAATCAAGTACTTGAAGATATGTTAAGATGTTGTGTTCTTAACTATTCCAAAAAGTGGGATGAATGTCTGCCTTTGGCCGAGTTCTCATACAACAATAGTTATCAGGAAAGCATTAGAATGGCTCCATTTGAAGCACTCTATGGTCGTAGGTGCAGAACATCGCTGAGTTGGTCTGAGCCCGGAGAAAGAAGATTCTTTGGGGTTGACCTTGTGAAAGAAACAGAAGACAAGGTTAAGCAAATACAAAGTAATTTGAAGATAGCTCAATCCCGATAAAAGAGTTATGCGGATAGATGACGTAGACCATTGGTGTTTAACAAAGGAGATTTTGTATATCTAAAGTATCACCAATGAAGGGAGTTACCCATTTTGGTGTTAAAGGCAAGTTGGCACCTCGATATATTGGACCATATCAAATTTTGGAGAGGTATGGAAAAGTGGCATATCGCTTGAAATCACCTGAACATCTCGCAGCTGTGCATGATGTGTTCCATGTTTCTCAATTGAAGAAGTGTCTCCGAGTGCCTGAGCAGAATGTTGAGGTTGAAGGAGTGGAACTTGAACTAGATTTGACTTATTCCGAATATCCTATCTGAGTTTTGGATCAGAAAGATCGTGTTACTTCGAAGATGGACAATCAAGTTCTACAAAATACAATGGAATCAACATTTAGAAGAAGAAGCTACTTGGGAATCCGAAGATTACTTGTTAGAAAAATTTCTAGAGTTTCTTGCAGCAATATAGAATAATGTTAGTGCACTATGTTGTTACCAATCATATTTGTAAAGGAACCCCAGCTATTTTATGGACAAGTTTTGGATGTTTTTGGACTGACACATTTCCTTTTCCATTACTTACTCTATGGCTTTGAATCTCGGGACGAGATTTCTTTTAGGGGGAAGGATTGTAATACCCCGGGTGTTTAAATACTAAAACCTGACATGTCATCATACGCATTGCAAAGCATTTGGCGTTTGGTGAAAACTTTGAGATGCATACACTAAAACAAGTTTATATTTATGTGGTATGTGTTGAATTGTATTGTTTGACTCAAGTTCAAAGTTTGCTTGGATTTTTAAATTTTCGAGAAAACCCTGATTTTCAGCATTTAAATCCTACCCTAAAAACTCATTTCAAAATCTAAGCATATTTTAGGGTTGAGCCCAAAAGCAAAAGTGTAGAGCTTGACAAGTTATACAAAGTTTG
Source organism: Miscanthus floridulus (assembly GCF_019320115.1). Classification (NCBI taxonomy): domain Eukaryota; kingdom Viridiplantae; phylum Streptophyta; class Magnoliopsida; order Poales; family Poaceae; genus Miscanthus; species Miscanthus floridulus. Next base: position 19,301,280 of record NC_089595.1, read on the forward strand.
TTTTTGGAGTTTTCAAAGTTGTTATGAAAAATTTGGAGTAATTCGAAAAGGCGTAATTCATTAAATTTCCCCTATTCGAATTCAAAAGTTCATTTCAAAATCTAGACTGAATTTGGGGGTGGTTATAAAAGCAAAGTTGTAGAACTTTTGATTTTGAACAACTTTTATTTTTAGAGATTTTTGAGTTGTTACAAAAATTTGGGAGTAATTTGAGTTTCAAACTGGATGGCAATTCTGTAATATTGATGAACAGTGTTCACCGCTCTTGCTACATGGCCGACGACCGTCTTAGGCGTTCCAGGCGCGCGCGTGGTGGCCTTGGCTTCACGCTGGCACGGGAAAGACTCCGCAGTGGCTTCTCCTTGCTTCCTTGGCCGTCCTATAAAGCTCTAGAGCAGTCGCCGTTCTTCTTTTTCCCTTGCTCTGTTTTTCCGTCGGTCCTTGCTCATCTCCGGCGAGCTCGCACCATCGCGGTAGTGCTCCACCATCATAGCTAAAGCCAGTTCCAGCTCCGTCTCCTTCTTGCGTATCCACCCAGCCAACTGTGGTCGACTGATTTCGCCGGGAACTCGCTGACCACGCTCTTCTTCCTCGTGGCCAGCAACATCTCCGTCGTGGCAGCACCGTCGTGGCTAGTGCTCTACGGTGAGCCTCTGACCTTGGGAAGCCTTGTTTCAGCTTCTTCATGATGCCATGGTGCTTCGTGCCCGGTTGATTGACTATTTTGTCCACCGTAGTAGCCGGAACATCGCCGTCGTCGTGGCTTGCTCCGCCGTGGTTGCTGTGAACGTCGACCCATCTCTCCGTTGGTCCTCCGGCTCGGTCATCGACTCCAGCGTGATCGGGGTGAGCCCCTGAGTCTTTCTGGGCCATTTGTTTAGTTGCTACCGGCCTTGTTTCACTAGCGTAACGCCGTCGAGCCGCCGTGTCCACCATGGCCGGTACCGTGCTCATTTCATGCCGCAATCGATGCAACTAAGGACGTCATTAGGTGCGCTTAGTCGTGGGGAGTATGTTGGTGTAAATGCCTTCGCCATTAGTCTCACCGGCGGCGAGGAATCGCCGGTCAGCGCCGTCGCCGTCGCGGTCAAAGCCAGAGGTAGAAGATGACGGGTGGGGTCGGGTTGTCAGCGACTCAACGTTCAAAATGGATTTTTTTTTCTATTTTAGATTTGAATTAATAGTGTCTATTTTTGTTATTTTTGTGTAGATTTATTTAGAGCTCCAAAAATTATGAAATTTTTTGTGTGACTTCTCTATGATGTATAATATTTAAGAAAAATATGAAATATTGTTTCTAAGTACTTTTTGAATGTGATGAAAATTGCTCAATTTATTAATAAATGGATTTCCATGATTTTTCTAGGCTTATTTAATTGTCCAAAAATTATGAAATTTGTTTTACCATTTAGTTATCATGTAATGAACATTTCAAAAAAATTTGAGGTCAATTGGAACAAATTGATTTATTTCATAATTCTTAATTAATTAATTAATTCTTAAAAGCAAATAGTAACCTTTAGTGATTTAGGTTTTGTTTGAATTTTTGATTGAGTGATGTCCTTGGGTCATTAGTTGGTAATGATCTTTGGCAATTGGTGTTAGTATTCTGGAAATGATTTAGTTAGTTTACTTTGTAACGGTACCGCGAAGGAAAGTTGTATTCAAGTTGTTAATTTTTGCATCCATCATCGAGCATCATGTTTCGTATTCCGCATCATATTAAACATGGCATTGTTACTACGTGTAGTGAACGAAGGTGAACATGTGGTAGTTAATCAAGTTGCGGAGGAGGTTAATCCGTCTGTTGAGGTCGGATCGAATACTTGTGAAACGTCGCAGGAACCGGACTTTTCCGTCAACGAAGGCAAGCCCCGGATGCATACAACCCTACCTTGTGTTTTACAAATTAATTTCGATTTTGCTTTTCTTTACTGCATTAAGTGATTAGGAGTTAAGTAAAAGCCTAATTGGTGCATTACCAACATTGTTTTTCCTTATCTACCGTGTTACCAGATGTATTTCATAAATGACTAGTTATGCTTAGTCATGCTTAGCCGGGTGATTACCGGTCACCTGAGAATTTTAAATGGATCTTTGGTTACTTATGTTATCATGAAATATGAGCATGTGAAGTAATAAATCTAGACCGGGCGGACTCGGTGTGTGTGAGCCACAAGACATGGAGGTCTTGTGAGCGGGTACTTTCCGTCCGTGTCGATTAAGGTCCGTACCGTTGTTGAATTGCATGAGGTGAGAATTTGTAGTACTAACCACATACTCTGGTAAGCCTTAACTTGGCAATTCTAGTACGAGAATGGCTACTCACGCACTGGGAGTGGAGAGATGGCGGGAATAGCGTGTACCCACATGGCCATGGGCTGGATTGGTGGAGTACTATGTTCTCAGGTGGCGCGGACCCGTTCTTGTTTAGAGGATCTAAGGGTAGGTTGGTATATGTAGGTCGGGGACCTACATATGTCGTATGGTCTGGAATCCCCAGCTGGGTTTATAATCGGTTTGAATCGTCGTTGCTCCTCGGTTATGGAGACTCAACTCACTGTTCATCATCGTAGTATTAATAACTAGAACTTGAGAATGGTTTGTGAAGGTGTTGGATATGAAGATTCATGATCTCATTACGGATCGTGTCATCTTTGTATATGATTTTATGAAGTTTTAACTGTTTAAATAAAGAATTTTGTTAAAGAGCTTTTATGCAAAATAACTTTGATTATTGCTAAAACCATACCTTGAATCCCTAAGCCTACATTCCTGAGTCTTCTCGGTTTTATTTCGGTTAAGTCTTATTGAGTACTTTTGTACTCAGGGTTCGTTGACCCTTGTTGCAGGTGAGCCTCATGAGCTGATCTGTTTTGGATCGTACCGCATGACTATTGTTCGATCTGACGATGAGAAGTAAATGTGTGGCCCTTGGGCAGGGCAGTTTTATTGTGTGTTTTGTATTATATTATAATGCCACTCCACTATTTCATTTTGTAATAAGTATCGAACTTAGTTGTACGGTTTGAACAAATGGTTTGTAAATTAAGTTATTGTAAGACTTCCGCTGTTTTTACTCTGATGTCGATATTTGAATAAATGTTGTAATACTGCAATGACTCTGTAACGTGATCCTGCTCAGAAATCGTGGATGATTCGGGGTTCCCCGAGGACACCCGACAGTCTTCTTAAGTTAACGGAAACATATGCATAAATGTCAAAGGTCGTCGGACAGTGACAAATGCATGTGGGCCCTATAATTTTGGAGGTTCTGCCACACCTGTTCCATCTCTTTATTCCTTAGGTGTTGCACCCTTCTCTTCTGGCTTCTTGTTAAACCTCCTATACACCATTGACCCTCCTGCCAAACATATTTTCTTTCGTTGCCTTTCTCTTTAGGATCAGCCCAGTTTTGATCAACAACTCTTTTTCTAAGCCAATCATGAACACTTTTATTTTTTAAGCGCCGATCTATGTTGTTATGATGATATGCATCTTGAGCATGGATAGACCGGCGGCTGGTTTGAGACTGCCTATACTCCCGATATTGATTGCTATATTCTGGACAGTCATGTCTGGTAGGCAACTTCAAACCTTCATTCCAGCAATGTCTGAAGAAAGGACAATTCCAATATTATTCGGCTTGTTTCCTTTCATACCTCTCTTCTTTCAGTTGATGCTGGTACGCTTGATCCTCTAACCAACGCTGATAATCCTTTTCTTTCTGTTGCTGCCACTTATTCAACAGAATCCAAGATGTAACATGTAGCTTTGTCATCTCTACTCTTGACATCTCTCCTTGATCGTATCAGCTCTTTTGCTCGACACAACATCTCCTAATCTCTCTGTACTCGTCAGCCGATATTTGCATCTTGGGATCGACTATTTCAGCTTCTTTTGATTTGGTTGATGTTAGGACCTTAGTTTTTCCTTTAAATAGTCTAGCATCAACCATGTTTAGATCTCCTAGAAAGGATTATCATCAACTTTCATCTTCCGAGGTGTATCAAATTTGAGTCTCCCCTGCTGAATAGCTCTCTGTATATGCTGCTGGAAAATTCTGCATTCGTTGGTGGAATGAGAAGTAGCATTATGGAACTTGTAGAATTTCTTGTTCTTTAATTGATCAGGGGGCAACATGACATGACCATCGGGCAACTTGATCTGCCCTTTCTCAAGTAAGAAATCAAAGAGCTTGTCTGATTTGGTGACATCAAAGTCATAGCTCTCCTCAACTCCTCTTCCCCAAGAATTTGGCACCATCACGGTCTTCTTGCCCTAATTCCATTCAACCGCAACAACCTCTTCTTCTTCATCTTCATAGCCGTCATCGACTGAGTATGGATCATAAGCTTCGGCTACTGTGGTACTCTTCTGGAACTGGGTATCTCTACGCATACTCTGGAATTGGCTATTGAGCACTGCTACTCGTTGAGTCAATTAACCCAAGTTGTAATATTCTTGTCCTAGCAGCTTTTCTTTCCACATCGGCAGCATTCCTTAAATAGCTAAAGCAGCTAGTTGATCATCGGCCAAGTTTAAGGAGAAGCACAAGTTCCCGGTTTCTTGGAACCTCTGAAGAAATTCAGTGCTCGATTCATTAGTCTTCTGTCTTATAGTTGTCAGATCGGTTATCTTCTTTTCTCCAATCCCAGTGTAAAAATATGTATGAAATTTCTTCTCTAGGTCAGCCTAATTGGCAATGGAATTGACTGGCAATGATGAAAACTAAGTGAAGGCTAGCCCCGATAAGGACAAGCAGAAGAAATGAACTCGATGGGCATCCTCAACTGATGGTTCACCCAATTATGTAAGATACCGACTAACATGTTCTATCGTGCTTATACTATCTTGGCCAGTAAACTTAGCAAACTCTAGGAGCCTGTAATTTGTGGGAAGAGCGACCAAATCATACCATTTTGGATATGAGCGTTTGTATGAAAAGGTCAGCCCTTTTGGCTTCAGACCGAACTGATTCTTCATCATCTCGGTCACCCTCAGTAGTAATTTATCAGCTTGCGGATTTGGATTTCTTTGCACCTACTAACCCATCTGTGGACTGAAATCCCATGTGCCTTGGTATCCTAGATTTGGCATCATGTGAAGGGTGTTATAATCCGTGCCATAGTGATACCCTTGTGGAATCTCAATCTGCTAGGCTCTTTGCTGGCTTGCTGCTTGAAGTCTCTGATTATAGATATAAGGATCTATATCTCTACGGATCCTTTGAATTGATGGTGCTATTTTTTGAGCTGATGACGGTATGTGGCCTGATGTGCCAAAATTGATCACCTGGTTCTGACTTTGCCCCGCCGGTTCTTGCACATGCTGTACTAATGGTCCAAGATTGTACTGTATCTGATTCGTAGTAGTTCCTTAAGCCTGTTCAGATGAACCCTGAACTGTCTAGACATCACCATTACCAGCTGGTGCTGTTTCTTGATGGCTGGTACTGACTTGATTAGTCCATTGGGCCAACGGATCTAGAATGTTGTAATAAGCCAGTCTGCCTTGACCAACTAGAAATCCATGAATCGCCTCTCTCATGGCGTTGTGGAATATGTCCACAAAAGCTTTGTTATGGCTTGATATGGCATCACGAACAGATTTGTCTACAACTTCCTTAAAGAAACACCTGTCTTCATCTTCAGTTGTATCTGTTTGTCCATGTAGTAGAACTCTTGGTAGTGGAAATTTCTGAACAATTGTGTTGTCATGTGTTTTGGTGTAGGACAACAAACATTTGTTCTAAAACTCTTTTGTAGCTTTGCTGATGATACCCTTATCCCCATTAGGTAGATCTTCATAATGCAGCATAAGGATGTCGTTGTTGTTATGAACCACCATGATGATTGTGGGGTCCCACTGGGTGTGCCAGAAACATGTGTTGACATAGAATTTTCGTTCCATGCCGAGGACACACGCAGCAAGCCAAAAGGGTCTGCTCGATGGAGCTGTAGATCCACCTAGCTTCAGCACAGGGATGGTTGATCCTGCACACTCCTCCCAAGACGTGCCAGTCAATTTGACCCTGTAATTGACAAGGAGAGAAAGCTTATCAGTAATTAAGGGCGAAACTTGCCGGTGTTGCCAAACAGCCCCGAATGTATTGGTCTGAGAGCCGATATGAAAGGAGGTCCACTAAACAGTCGATTCTAGCATATTCATGAGAATAAATTGATTAAAGCTCATTGGGTTGTATAAGAAGAATCAGTTATCATTCAAGATAAATGTCGTTATTTGAGCAGATATTAATCGATGGCAATAAGATGTCAACAATGATTGGTTTATGCCGAGCCAATGATTACAAGCAACTGAACCCCTTTTTATATAAAGAAACAATTCAACACCATTTAACTGTTTAATAAAGATAAATCTAATGAATATGTTAGATCTCATCTATCGCTATGACCAGGGGGGCATGAGGCAGAATCATGCAGGCCGTAGAAAGAACAATAGACTCGATGACCCTAACTCATTACTAATATCAGTGGGGCATGAGGCAGAATCATACAGGCTATAATACAATAATAAGATCATGGGACTAACACATCTTTCAACCTACCTTTACTTCAATGGTCTCGTGATGCGAACTGTTCGTGAAAGCACTCGATATCGACTAAAACAACCGATTCAGGCATAGCACACAATTAAAGTCATGCCTTATCAGGAATAGATCTACCAAATAACGATCCCCACTTCACGATGCTAACAGTGGGGTGTGAGGCAGAATCACACAGGCCATGATAACGGGCCATGGAATAGTTTTCGCTAGCCAATAAATCTACTCAAGACACAACATGCTTTAATCGCACACTATGCACGATCATGATTGATGTAAAACAGCCGATAAAACGCAACTCATCATTTAATATATAGATTAGATCAATTTTAGATTAACAAATGATGGGCTAAACAGGATATAAGGCCGATCTAGATCAATCCCAATCGGGCAGCGTGATATTGCTGTAATTTAGATGAATAATGAAAGCAATAAGCAATATCGATAACTTAATGAATCTACCAAAGACTGTCATTCTGAGGTAGAGCTGATAACTTGACCTTGATCTAGTTCATGCAGTAGGGGTCAACCGGATCGATGTGGCCATACTTGAACTAGGTAAGAATCGATAACTAACTTATACCGGAGTCGCAGTGGAGGTCAACCGGATCGATGCAGCCGTACGAACAGAGGTATAAGCCATGACGGTACTTACAACAAGCAGTGGAGGTCGACCGGATCGATGCAGCTGTACTTGCTGAAGAACTCACCGAGATCTACTCTACTCCTACTCCTAAGGGGTGGTCGGAGCCGAAAAAGTAAATGACTTATATATTGGATTGATTGTTGTCTTTTACAATAGCCGGGATTTGGTATTTATACCCAGAGTCTAAATATGAATCCTACTCGAGCATGATTCATTACAATTTTCTAGCATAAAAAAACATTCCTAATTTAAGATAACTTGGACCCTAATCTTTCCCCTTTTGTAGAGTCCATCAAGTTTCGAATCAGCTAATTCCGATCTATACACAATTGCTTCCTTGATGACATGATCTTAGCAGCTTTTAAGTCTTTGCGAGACTCCTTCTAAATTTTGATGTAAACACATCCACAAGGTACACAATATAGTCATCACCAAAAGACTTTGCAGTCCTCTATCTCTTACTTTTTCTAGTGACTACAGTATCATCCTCCTTAGGATTTTGCATATAGGGTTCCTCAGTTTTTTCTATCGAAGTAAAATTTTCATGCTCATGGGGAATTATAAATTTATGACCAGTCGTGCTAGATGCATTTTTCATGGAAAACTCATTCTAAAAAATATAGCGTCTCTAGATTCCATAATTGTATCAACAGCCATCTTAGGAACACTAAAATTTATAATTAAAAATCTATAACCCACGTTGTGAATAGCATAACCAAGAAAAACATAATCAATAGTCTTTGGTCTAAGCTTTTGCTTTTTATTTATTGGCATATTCACCTTTACCAAACAACTCCAAGTTCGCAGGTAAGAGAGATTTAATATCTTCTTCTCCCATTCCTCGAATGGTGTAATTTCTTTGTTCTTTGTGGGCACTCTATTCAGGACATAACATGCTGTCAATATAGCCTCACCCCACCATTCCTTAGATAGTCCCATAGTCTCTAACATGGCATTAACCAAATTAGTTAGAGTGCGGTTCTTTCTCTCTGCAATCCCATTGGACTGTGGTGAGTATGGTGGTGTCCTCTGATGAATCATTCCATGCACCGCAGTAAACTCAGAAAATTCATTTGAGAAATATTCTCCCCCGTGATCGGACCGCAAACGCTTAATTTGCTTCTCAAGTTGATTTTCTACCTCACCTTTATAGACTTTAAAATAATGCAATGCTTCATCTTTAGTTTTTAATAAATACATGTAGCAAAATCTAGTACAATCATCTATAAATGTCATGAAGTATCGTCTACCGCCTTTAGTCAATTCGCCATTCATTTCGCATAAATCAGAATGAACGAGTTCTAATGGTGCCAAGTTCCTCGTCTCAGCAGCCTTGTGAGGCTTGCGCAGTTGCTTCGATTGCACACATACCTGGCACTTAGAATCTTTGACTAAGTTAAATTTTAGAATTAAATTTAGATTTGCAAGCCGCGTGAGACAGCCAAAATTAATGTGACAAAGTTGTGAATGCCATATATTCGACTCATCTGAAACATTAACAGTGTTCACTACATTATTACACACATCATCAAGCAAAGATAAGCGGAACAAGCCTCCGCAATCATAACCTTTTCCAACAAATGTTCCATGTCTCGACACAACACACTTATTGGACTCAAGCACAATTTTAAAACCATCGTGACACATTTGAGAACCGCTAACAAGATTCTTCTTGATGGAGGGGACATGCTGCACGTTCTTTAATAGCACCGTCTTTCTTGAAGTAAACTTTAGAACGACCATACCAGCACCAAGAACACGCGCATGCGAACCGTTTCCCATCAGCAAGGCTCTAGTCCTACTGGCCTGATAGGAAGTAAACAAAGAAACATCCGCACACACATGAATATTAGCACCGTTGTCCATCCACCAATCAGGTGAAAGACGAACTGAAAGAACAAAAGATAAAGAATTACCATACCCAGATGTTCCTCCTACAGTCTCACTAATCACCATGTTTGCTGATTTCTTTTCTTGTTTATATTTGCGTTCTAGGCATGCACTTGCCTAATGCTCATCACTCCCGTAAACAAAGTAACATCCACCTTTCTTGTTATTTTTCTTCTTAAACTCAGCAGTCTGCTTAGGCTTTGCATTGTTGTTCTCTTGCATGTTCTTATTCTTTTTTATTACAAGATGCAAATGAGTTTTTCTTCTACACCATATTGGTAGCGGAAGACTCAACTCCTTTTCCACAGTTGTCCTTTGCTCTCGCCCTCTTCTCAACATCAAGAGATCCAATAAGTTCAGCCACGCTAAACTCTTGTCTCTTGTGTTTTAGAGAAGTAGCAAAATCTCTCCAAGAAGGTGGCAGCTTAGCGATTATACCGCCGGCCACAAACTTGTCGGGCAACAAACATGGGAAATGTTCTAGTTCCTTTGCTAGCGTCTGTATCTCATGAGTTTGTTCCACTATAGAACGGTTTTCAACCATTTTATAGTCATACAGCTGCTCCATAAGGTACAACTCACTACCAGCATCAAAAACTCTAAACTTTGCCTCAAGAGCATCCCATAACTCCTTACCTGATGTGCAAGATATGTAGTTTTCTCATACTTAGGATGAAGTGCACTAATCATGGTACCTCGAAACAGGTTATCGGCAGCCAAGAACTTTTGCTCCTCCTTAGGAGTAAATTGTTCAGGCTTTCCCCGCGTGGCATGATAGCAGTTCATCGCAGTCAACCACAATACAATCTTGGCACGCCAGATCATGAAATTCTTACCATCAAAATTATTTGGCTTCAAAGCAACAGCAAAACCACTGACCAAAATTTACCTAACATTAGGTTTTTGGATTGTTAGATATTTAGGCATTTTCATGGTTAATTTAATCCAGAAATATAACATCAGCAGGTTCGTGACGGCATATATGTGCATGTGTATATCTCTAATAAACGCTACAACATGCATACATGACATACAGATCGATACAGAGATAAGGGTGTACCCAACAGAGGGTCTCATGCCGAGGGCATCGGAGGCTCCATTCGCATTAGTCGACATAGTGCATTGCTCGAAGTTGTGGACCACAGTCGATGTAGGAAGATGTTCGCAGTGCAGTGCCATGAACAATCACCAGGAAGAAGACACCTTGCTGTTCCACAAGCAATCATCGGGAAGAAGACGAGTTTCGAGAGTGATCACCACCAGGAAGAAGACGTACGTGGACGAGCAGTCACAGATCGCTCCCCCAAACACCTAATCGCCGCTCACCCCGTGCAAGGTTCTCAAGCGGACGAGGGTTCCGGAGGGACATGCTCTCCCACTACTCCGTGCGCATAGAGGTACGGGATAGGGAAGCCAAAGGGCTGCTGAGATATGGTTTCTCTTGGGAGCAGTTGCAGAAGGAAGAAGGACTAATGGAGGACGTTCTATTTTATGTCTACGACAGGATGACAAGAAGAAAGAGAGCCAGCGGATGAATCTAGGAGACGGAGAAACGAGATGTGGTTTCTCTTGGGAGCGGTTGTGGAAGGAAGAAGGACTGACGGAGGACGTTCTGTTTTATGCCTACGACGGGACAACGGGAAGAAGGAGAGCCAGCAGAGGAATCCAGGAGACAGACAGAGAAACAAAGAGACGAGGAAATGGAAATGGCGCAATTACCTCGCCTCCACCATAAAGGAGAGAAAACACCCATAATTATGTGGATTAAGTGGCAAAAGACTGGCCACGCCCGCCCGCCATGCCCCGCCCTCGGCCCGGTCGGTGGCGGCGGGCGCGCGCGTGTGGCACACCTATGTCTTTTTCTAGCTTTTCAATTAAGATGAAAAATTTCCAACCATATAAGCTGAGTCAACTTTCAATCAAAATCCCATATGGTATTAAACCATACAACGCTTAATGTTACGTATCATAGAGTTTTATTTGATTTATTAAATATTATACGAGCCAAGCCCATAATATATCCAACAACAATTGGATACCCATAAATAATTACAATTGTGTACCGCTTACACACATGGGCCGAGAGAGAGAGTACATAAATCACTCTTCGTAACCCATTTCCTCATTTCTTCCTTGGCGATTGAGAATCTGAGATAGTATTGCACCCACTCAAACGCTCAAAAATGTCTGCCGTCAGATAAAATACCTTCTGAATTCCGCTCACAAGAGATGAGCGAAGGAGATTATACCACAGAGGTGGCAATGAATCTTACTTTCCATTTGTTAGGATCTCTCATTCTCTACTTCTTATCCTCCGAATTTGACACGGCTACATAGTTTAGATTTAGAAAGTAGTGGAATATTATATTCTAAACTAAATAGCCTAGTTCATAATTTAGCTCCATAGTAGATTCTAATTTAGCTCAAATGGAAAGATCCAAACGTACCATCAGCTCACATCAAGGGGAGCCGCAAACCAACACGAATCCAATGCGCACGGGAGTGAATTTGGTAGAAATTCTCCAACAGATTTGAAGCAGCTGGAGTTGTGCACAGCCTAGCCCATGCATAGCCGGTGACTGTGGGGTATGACCCTCAGTATTCATAGGATAAGACATGAGCCGCACCAACAGAGGTGATCTAGCCTACAAAATCAAGGCGTGCGGCGCACGACACTGGTCGGCGTGCACTGCAAGGCTACAAAAAGATATTGTAATACAAAATAGGATATTTTTTTAACCCTACCCCTCTAGAGTATATAAGGAGAGGCTAGGGTCGCCTAGACAATATATCAAATTGGATCATACGCAATACAATCCACAAAGACACAGGACGTAGGGTATTACGTCAAGTCGATGGCCCGAACCTGTCTAATCGCTGTCTTTTGTGTTTTGTGTCACCATCCAGTTTCCTCACGCGTACCTCCACCGATTCATCTACTACCATGGGTATACCCTTGGTAGACTAGATTCATCTACTACCATGGGTATACCCCTTGGTAGACTATCGGCCGTATTTCATCGACAGTGGCGCACCAGGTAGGGGGTGTGCGTGCCGATTCTATGACGGGCCAGATGGGAATCTTTTCTTCAACCAACGTCGTCGACAACTCGGCATTCGGCGGCAACTCTACGCTGGCACGCAGCGGATTGATTTCCTCGGTGAACGGCCGCACGTGCTGGAGTCCGATGCCTTGCCATACGCCTCTAGCAAACGCAACACGCGACAACATGATCAGAGTCAAGCAATCTAAGAAAGCTAAGTCAAGTCGCTTCCTAATTAAATATTGTTATTTTATTTCTAGATATATCCGTATGTCTGTATGATTTTGGTTGGGAGAAACCTAATCACATCTTGTTGTTGCTCATGATTTCTGATCGGATACGCATGATTGTTTCTATGGATCACGACAACCAGCAATCAGGAAAGGCGGCCAACGATAACATGATGTGGAGCAGTGTTTCCACCAAAGATGCTGGTTGGTCGTACAAGCTAATTGGAGTAGTTGAAGAGATATACAAGCATACATGCATCTGGATCTACACCACCATGCAAGCACCCTCACATATCTTAGACATACAAGAAAGATCTCAGACTGTGCCCTCGCCTCGGTCGGGCATGCCCAAGGGCTTCGCCTCCCCACGCGGATTGACTCCATCAGGCTCCGATTACATCCATTCACCTATGACTCCGCATACTCGTCCGAGCTGTTAAGCGAGCCGTCTGAGCTGTCAAGCGAGTCGTCCGAGCTATCAAGCAAGCTATCCGAGCTGTCAAGCGAACCGTCGAGCTGTCAAGCGAGCCATCCAAATCACACCCACTACTCGGACATCATGACTCACCAACTCCTCTACTCCACTCAGCATCAATCAAGCTAAGTCACGCTTTAATATCTTTCTAAATATTCTCTAATCTTCATGCGTCTTCGATATCACTCCATGATGTTTTCTCCATAATTATTCTCCAAACGACCTTTTTCTCAGCGTATACCATCTTAAAATGACACATGCTTTCGACTCAACAAAATTTTCGAACAGTCATGTTGACGCTCGGATGTCCCCAGAGACGGTCCTGTCTCCGACTTCTCCCTTTATGCGCACGAGCGTCTGCCCTCTACTTTACGGGTGGTTGGCAGCGGCTCCTTGGCGAGGCTTTGTTCTTCCTACACACACATGGGCTCCGGACTCTGCGCTCTGCGTTATGGTTAACGTGCTAGCCAGGATTGAAGACTCAGCTACAAACTGATTGTTCGGACGGTTTATATTAAATATAAACACTTTCAGCATGTTCGCTAGTTGATTTCTGGGCTGATAAGCCCGGCTGGTGCTGATTTATTGTGAGAGGAAAACACTGTTGGCTTGCTGATAAGCACTGACTGAAACCAACAAGTGAATATATTGTTCATCCAAAAACAAACATAATGTTCATCTACAACTGATCCTCGAGCTGCATACACTATTTTATCACTACGAATTTTTCTCTGGGTTTCATATATTTTATTTTTACATCATGAACTACCTATTCTACATATTTTTATTTTAGGGGCCTGATGCAGTCAACGAGCTTACGCTCGGGGACTGAATCCGTCAGGAAGGACAAGAGGATTATCGTCTGGGTGGTCGCGTCACCTGGCACTTGGACTTCACCGCCGACCAACTGGTCAGACCGTTCGGTTCATGAACTTCATCGCTGACTAGTTAGTCGGACTGTTCGATGCTCACTTTCGCTCAGGCATTCACTTCACCGCCGATCAGATTGCTCGTCGCTTCGGCTTCATCAACAGCTACGCTGGGGACTTGCCAGCTATGTTGGAGACTCCTCGGCGCTTGATTCTTTGTGCAAGAGTCGCCAGCTAGGCTTGGGACCCCCTTGGCATTTGGATTTTGCTACGTCTCATCGTTGTGCTTTCAAGTTGCTCCATGCTGTTTGGATCAGGATGCTGATCTTGGGCAACATGTCTATGATCTTGATAAATACATGACAGATGGCGTTGGAAAGCTTTCAGATTTATTTCCTTTGATCCTGCTACAAGATTTATTTCTTCATCTTTCAGTAGGCTCGGGGACTAAGTGGTTATACTTCACCTAACGATGAATGTAGTGCTTTTTTCTGATTTACCCTCCTTATTCACTAAGGAGTCTAAGTGGCTACACTTCACCTAAAGTGAAGAATTTTTAAATTTTATCTTGAGCCCCTTACATCCTTCTGGCAAGCCTTACTCGCGGAAGTCCAAGGCCTGCCAACCAGTTTGATTCAATCTTCACTGCTCAGTTTACCAATCAAACTGGTCGGTTTCAATCTTCACTGCTCGGCTTCATGATAAACTGCTCGGACTTGATCAAGACGACATCACCAAACGGATACAAGGTGCTCGGGGACTAGCTGTGGGGGTATGACTCTCGGTATCCACAGGACAAGATATGGGTCGCACCATCAGAGGTGGTCCAGCCCAAGGCATATGACGCACGTCACTGGTCGACGTGTACCGCAAGGCTATAAGAAGATGTTGTAATACCAAATAAGATATTTTTATTGTAACATTATCCCTCTAGAGTATATAAGGAGGGGCAGGGTTTCCTAGACGATATATCGAATCGGATCATACGCAATACAATCCACAAAGACACAGGACATAAGGTATTACGTCAAGTCGACGGCCCAAACCTGTCTCATCGCTATCTTTTAGGTTCTGTGTCACCATCCAGTTTCATCACATGTATCTCTATTGATTTATCGAGGCCTTGTTTAGATTGAGAAAAATTTCAACCCGATGAATAGTAGCACTTTCGTCTTATTTGGTAAATATTGTCCAATCGTGGACCAACTAAGTTCAAAAGATTCATCTCGTGATTTCCAACTAAACTGTGCAATTAGTTTTTTTTTTACCTACATTTAATGCTCCATGCAAGTGGCTAAAAATTGATGTGATGGAGAGAGAGTGAAAAAACTTGGAATTTTGGGGTAATCTAAACAAGGCCCTACTATTGTGAGCATACCCTAGCATACCCTGTAAACTGCCCCACCAGCCAAAATGTACGGCAGTTACTGCACTCGTCGTCGGAGAAACGAAACGAAGAAACTGTGAAGGCGTTACTGGACGGGCCCGTCTTTAATAAATTCTGTCATTGGTGTGGAGTGGAGTGGAGTGGCGTGGCGTGGCGTGGCTGCCATCCAGCTGTAACTGTCATCACTCATGAAAGCGAGCTGAGCTCACTCACTCTCTCACTCTTGCGTGCTCTTGTCTTCTTGGTTCATGGTCATGGTGGAGACTGGACACTGGAGCCGTAGCTTTCGTGAAAGCGATTGAACAATCTCCTGTCCAGTCCTGCAAATTCCCCCCAATTTCTTCATCTCACTAAATGCAGCATTTTCTACCTTGGTCAGCTCACTAGATGACTAGAATCCTCTTTGAAATAACACATCATTACTACTACTAATGACCTGCTAATAAATAGAGTTTTTTTACCTGTGTGCCATTATAAAATATTGAAATGACCTGTGTACCATTGAAATTTGAAAAAGTTCTTCAATACCCTCTTTGAAATTTCTTTTGCTCTGTATACCACTTCCGTCAGCTTGCCGTTCAATTCTAACGGAGGTGGCTACGAACCAGAGTAAAAATTACCTTTTTTACCTGTGTGCCATTATAAAAGTTCAAAATGACCTGTGTACCATTGAAAAAACGAAATTGCTTGTTTGAGGCCCTAAATGAATTCAAATCAAAAAGTGGTCAACTACAAAGTTTCATAACTTTTTGAGATCTACAATTTTCATTTAGTAAGTTTTTCCATCCGAGGTCGTTTGAAAAATTTGAATTTTAAATTTGAGAGATTCAAACGTAGTTTTGCATGATAAGATGATTTCAAATCAAAAAGTTGTCAACTACATAGTTTCATAACTTTTGCAGATCTATAATTTTCATTTAGGAAGTTTTTCCATCCGAGGTCTTTTGAAAAATTCAAATTTTAAAATTTTCAAATTCAAACGTCGTTTTTGCATGACAAGATGATTTCAAATCAAAATGTTGCCAACTATAAAATTTCATAACTTATCAAGATCTACAAAGTTTATTTTGGCCGAACTCAGACATGCCCCTCCACTACCATCGCTAGAGTTCCGGTCGTGCCCGCTCCTGCCGCTGCACACCTTTCCCTCTCATTCCACTAGTTCCCTTACATTTGAGAGATCTACATAGGCTGCAGAGTACTTATCCATCTTATCCCACTAGTTTATTTACTTTTAAGAGATCTCATAGGAGTTGGTCAAGCCCAAACCTATGAAAACATAGCGATGACCAACTCGCACCCACTCAGACATGTCCCATTAGGCCACCATAACCCATCATGTGTAGTTTTTCCTAGTCATCTAAGAGTTACATGTAGAGTACAGAGTACTTTCTCCTCTAATACTACTAGTTTTTTTTACTAGGGCCAACTTTCAGAGTACTTATCCATCTTATCCCACTAGTTTATTTACTTTTAAGAGACCTCATAGGAGTTGGTCAAGCCCAAACCTATGAAAAGATAGCAACAACCAACTCGCACCCACTCAGACATGTCCCACCAGGCCACCATAACCCATCATGTGTAGTTTTTCCTAGTCATCTAAGAGTTACATGTAGAGTACAGAGTACTTTCTCCTCTAATACTACTAGTTTTTTTTACTAGGGCCAACTTTCAGAGTACTTATCCATCTTATCCCACTAGTTTATTTACTTTTAAGAGACCTCATAGGAGTTGGTCAAGCCCAAACCTATGAAAAGATAGCAACAACCAACTCGCACCCACTCAGACATGTCCCACCAGGCCACCATAACCCATCATGTGTAGTTTTTCCTAGTCATATAAGAGTTACATGTAGAGTACAGAGTACTTTTTTAGAGGAGAAAGTACTCTGTACTCTGTACTAGAGGTTGGCCCTAGTAAAAAAACTAGTAGTATTAGAGGAGAAAGTACTCTGTACTCTACATGTAACTCTTATATGACTAGGAAAAACTACACATGATGGGTTATGGTGGCCTGGTGGGACATGTCTGAGTGGGTGCGAGTTGGTTGTTGCTATCTTTTCATAGGTTTGGGCTTGACCAACTCCTATGAGGTCTCTTAAAAGTAAATAAACTAGTGGAATAAGATGGATAAGTACTCTGAAAGTTGGCCCTAGTAAAAAAAACTAGTAGTATTAGAGGAGAAAGTACTCTGTACTCTACATGTAACTCTTAGATGACTAGGAAAAACTACACATGATGGGTTATGGTGGCCTAATGGGACATGTCTGAGTGGGTGCGAGTTGGTCATCGCTATGTTTTCATAGGTTTGGGCTTGACCAACTCCTATGAGATCTCTTAAAAGTAAATAAACTAGTGGGATAAGATGGATAAGTACTCTGCAGCCTATGTAGATCTCTCAAATGTAAGGGAACTAGTGGAATGAGAGAGAAAGGTGTGCAGCGGCAGGAGCGGGCACGACCGGAACTCTAGCGATGGTAGTGGAGGGGCATGTCTGAGTTCGGCCAAAATAAACTTTGTAGATCTTGATAAGTTATGAAATTTTATAGTTGGCAACATTTTGATTTGAAATCATCTTGTCATGCAAAAACGACGTTTGAATTTGAAAATTTTAAAATTTGAATTTTTCAAAAGACCTCGGATGGAAAAACTTCCTAAATGAAAATTATAGATCTGCAAAAGTTATGAAACTATGTAGTTGACAACTTTTTGATTTGAAATCATCTTATCATGCAAAACTACGTTTGAATCTCTCAAATTTAAAATTCAAAATTTTCAAACGACCTCGGATGGAAAAACTTACTAAATGAAAATTGTAGATCTCAAAAAGTTATGAAACTTTGTAGTTGACCACTTTTTGATTTGAATTCATTTAGGGCCTCAAACAAGCAATTTCGTTTTTTCAATGGTACACAGGTCATTTTGAACTTTTATAATGACACACAGGTAAAAAAGGTAATTTTTACTCTGGTTCGTAGCCACCTCCGTTAGAATTGAACGGCAAGCTGACGGAAGTGGTATACAGAGCAAAAGAAATTTCAAAGAGGGTATTGGAGAATTTTTTCAAATTTCAATGGTACACAGGTCATTTCAATATTTTATAATGGCACACAGGTAAAAAACTCTAATAAATATATAGGAGTACTCAAAATAGACAAGGGTGAAGAAATTTACAAGAAATTCCAAGTGAATGCACATTTATATTTACACAGGAACATGCATCTTTGCTTGGATGGATTTTTTTTTACTACTACACAGCTTACCAATAGTAATAATCTTCGGAATGCCGATTTAACAGCAGAAGGAAACAAAAGGGGAAAACATTATACTGACGGGAGGGTCCCACCATCAGTCCCCCATCTCCATCACTCCACATCTCCTTCTCAGTGACCGGTCAATGCCACCGCCGGCGCCGCGTGCCTCCTCCGGCCGCTGCTCCCGCCGTGGGCCCAGAAGCACCCAGCGGCCGTCGCATCGGCCGCGGGCCCCGCCGCCATCTTCGCGGCCGCGGTCGTCGCCGGCTCCGACTTGCACCGCTGCAGCACCAGCGGCCGCGCCGACGAGCACCGCATCGTCTCGTCCTCCTCTTCCTCGTCGTACGCATCGAACTCGTCGTCGTCTTCTACCTCATCTCTTTTTCTTCTCCGCCCAGGATCAGCTGCGTCTCCTGTTGCTGCTCACGCGCCGCCGCCGCTCCTCCTTGTTGCGTCGTCACGCCGCCCTCGTCCGCCGCCGCCGGCTTCCGCGGGGAGGCGAAGGCGAAGGGGACGGTGACGGCGACAGCTTCTCCGGCTTGCCGGCGGACGGGGACGCCGTGGCGGCGAGAGCGTCCCTGGTCGGCGACGGCGACGGTCCCAACCCCGCGGCGGTGGAGGGGAACCGGGAGGTGAGCAGGCGACGTGCGGTTCTGCGGCGCGGACCGGCAGCGCATGAGGAGGAGCGCGTTCTTGGGCGGCGTCGTGGTGGCGGACGACACGAGCTGCGTGTCGTCGTCCTGCTCCTCGCCGTGGCAGCCGGCGTCGATCCCCATCTTGTCGCCTTCCTCCCGGCCGATCGATCCGAAGACCCCGACGCCGACCTGCATCTGCTCCTCCTCGTCCTCATCCTCCGCCCGGCGACCGCTCCTCGGATCGGCGGCCGTCTTAGGCGCCGCAGCAACAGCGACGTCCCTGCTGCTAAACACCCACGGCGACCGCCGCCCGCGCTCCGCCGCGGGAGCCTCCGGTGGCGGCGCCTTGTGCCTGCGCTTGCGCGAGTCGAACGCGAACATCCCGCCGCACAGGAACGCCTTCTTTAGGCAGCGGCAGTAGTAGTAGCCGCCGCCCCTGGCGCCGGCGGCGCCGCCCTTGTCCCGCCCGGCCCCCGCCGACGACGACGCAGACGCAGCAGGCTTCTTCCCCGCCTTGCGCATCCGCACCTGACCAATGCAGGTGACCTTGGGCGACGAGGGCTCCGCCCCGTCTGCGGCGGCGCGGGTGCGCGCGCCGCGGGACACGAACATGGGCGACGTGGCCGGCGGCGCCCGGCGCGACCGCGCGCCCCGCCGACTCTTGCTCAGCAGCAGCCGAGCCAGGCCCGGCGGCGCCGGCGCCGGCAGCTGCGGCTTCTCCGCGCGCCCCGGGCTCGCCGCCGGCGGCTTCATATGGCTGGCTGGGTTGGTTGGTTGGCCGCAGCAGCGGAGGGAGAGGGAGAGATGGATGGGTGCTGCGCGCGCGGCCGCGACCGCGAGCTGAGCGAGGTTATAGAGCGGCGGGCGGCGGGTGGGTGGCGCGCGCGCGCGTGTGCGGATTAATGAGGCGGGCGAGGTGAGATCCTCCGGGGCTCGCGCTCCTTGCGTTGGAAGCGTCGTGGGTGTGCGTGTCCTAGGATTCGCTCGGTGGTGGGCCTGGACCCGGTCCATGGATGCGTGGATGGATCTGACCTGGCCCGGGGGGCGCGTACTGTACGCGTTTATGGCTGGGTGGGCTTCGTGGGGTTGGCCCGTGGGCAGTGCATGGACCGGGTCGACAGCCGTGGTGGTCGGGGGGTGAACATGATTTGTGATGTGAACGATCTCTGCACTGCGCCATGCTGGCTGAGCCTCCAGGGCTTCTCCTGACCTCCATGCAGCTGTGCTTTTGCTTGCCGCCATGGATGGCACTGGCACTGCCATGTGCGATGTGCCCTGGCCATGCACGATCCGTCAATCCAATCCAATCCTCCTTCGTCTACCTCTGGCTGGCTGGCTGGTGCAGTGCTGGATGGATCCCTTTATTTCCGCACCCTGCCTGCATACCCGCCCGGCGGCTTGTTAGGCCCCGTTTAGTTCTAAGCCAAAAACCAAAAATTTTCAAGATTTCTCGTCACATCAAATTTTACGGTACATGCATGAAGTACTAAATGTAGATGAAAAAAAACTAATTACACAGTTAGCCGAGAAATCGTGAGACGAATCTTTTAAGACTAAATAGTCCATAATTGGACAATTTTTACCAAATAAAAACGAAAGTGCTACCATAGCCAAAAGCCAATAATTTTCGGAACTAAACGGGGCTATTTCACATCCATACGTTCCTCAGGCCTCGTTCACTTTAAAAAAAAAGTGAACCCGATGAATAGGATCACTTTCGTCTTATTTGGCAAATATTGTCTAATCATGGACCAACTAGGCTCAAAAGATTCATCTCGTGATTTCCAACTAAACTGTGTAATTAGTTATTTTTTTATCTACATTTAATACTCCATCCAAACAGCTAAAAATTAATATGATAGAAAAAGAGTGAAAAAACTTAGAATTTAGATGGCATCTAAACAAGGCCTCACTCTCTCTGCGCGCTCCGGCTCAGGCTCAGGTCAGGTCAGCCTCCTCCACGTCTTTTTTTTTTGTTTTTTTTTTGTTTTCAGGAGACATCTTCTCCTTTTCTTTTCTACTCGTACTAGGAGGAGTAGCTAGCTGCTCTGAGTTGAAAGGAAAGGAAGTGAAATGCTAGGGGGACCAATGCGCTAGGTCACCACCAACATCAGTACCGTACATGTACATCACTAGCGTCAAATGACCGTGAAACATCCAAGATCAAACAAGCACGGATTGTTTGGTCAACACCTATTGAACGATAAATATGATCTACTACTATGTTAAACACGCCCGCTTTGAAGTTTATTAAACAAATAGACGGGTGACCTAAATCTCAATGAATGAAGGTTAAATTTGGCGCTCAGCGCCCAAGCTACATGTTGTACCGTAACATGTTATCTATCATTTACAAACGTGAAAATAAAAGTAGCATCTAAGGCTTTCCACAGTATGGAAGTGAAGCCTAGTAAAAATCGGATCACACCACACGAAAAGACAGCACCGCTCTTCATCAGTTGCAGTGGCCAGTGGGCATGCAAAACCAGGGCATCGCTTCCAGGCCCACCAACGCCAGCGATGGAACTCTCACACAGCCTCACAAAATACGTATTTTGCTAACTGGGCACCAGCACCTCTTTTTGTGCCGCTCCATGAATTCTCGGCATCATATCGCTAGAAATTTGGCACCGCCAGCCACGGTGTGTAGAGTGACACCCCCCCCCCCCCCACCCCCAATCGCCTATCTCGATTCTGGGCATCGCTTTAGTGCCGCATTGTGTAGGGCCTAAATAAAATAATATAAAGATGATGCCGGTTGGTGATGCCATGGAAGAAATCTCCCATGTAAAACGTCTTTGTGCTCCACCATATATAAGATGTGTCTTGCTCTAACGACTTATTAAAACTAGAAGAAGAAAACATCTTCTTCGCGGTTTTTTAGTGTCGGCTTAGGCCACCTTGAGCTCTTCCCTGTGAAGCATCGTTGGAGGGGTGCATGTGTTGCCTCCCACTGGTACCACTAGCGTTGGAGGCTTAGCCGGAGCCGAAGATTACGTCAACCATTATAAACGGGTCTGAAACAGTTGGTCAAACGTAGTAAGTAAAAAATTACATGATTATATTAGCCTAAAAAGAAACGAGAGTGGCGCGTACCTACTCCTAGCTTGGAGCCATATGCGTGGACACATCCGGGTTCCCGTAGCTTCAAGAGGCCCATTGTCGTCGTCCTCCTTGATTAGACCAGCCGGCCGGCCGGGGCGTGCGGACGTGCGGTGCAGCCGTGCAAGGAAGCCTAACAGCACGGAGTATGTAGTAGTAGCTGCACCGGTAAAATAAAGGAGGTGTTGCACGAGTGGGTGCATCAGCAATGGCAGCAGCTTTCACTCACTTCAGTCTTCATCCCTCTCTCTCTCTCTCTCTCTCTCTCTCTCTCTCTCTCTCTCTCTCTCC
Organism: Miscanthus floridulus; assembly: GCF_019320115.1. Classification (NCBI taxonomy): domain Eukaryota; kingdom Viridiplantae; phylum Streptophyta; class Magnoliopsida; order Poales; family Poaceae; genus Miscanthus; species Miscanthus floridulus. Next base: position 19,323,667 of record NC_089595.1, read on the forward strand.
TCTCCTCGAGTCCTCGTGATTTCGTTTGGTTTGGACGTTTGGTGTGTGCTAACCTTTCTGTCATGCACGCAAAGCAAAACTAACCGTGTGTGTGCTCAGTCGATGGCATCTGTTTGATGATGATTGTTTAGTGATTTGCTGTCAGGGAGAGCACCCATCAAGGGCGTGCGTGTGCGTGCGTCCTGATCTGGTGCCATGTGGAGGTGGAGAGAGCTCCTCCTCTGTCTGGGGATCCGATGTGTGTTTGTGTGTGTGTTTAGATCCTGATCTGATCTGATGAGCCGGCCGTTTCTTTTTGTTTCCTCATGTGCTTAAACAATGTTAATGGTATCTTCCCCACTCCCCAAACAGCCAGTACGACTCTACTAGTAGCTAATAAGCTACTGCTTCCTCACCAAGGAAATGCAGGTCACTTGTGGTTGTGGTCTTGTGGACCATGTCTGCTTGGATCGAGGGCCCGTTTGGTGTCTCTCTGCCGGGGAGCCACACCAAACGCAACCGTAACGAGGAACGTTTGATTTAGAGGCGTTGTTTGCCCGCCACATTTTGTCATGTCAAAGCTTCGGCTGCAATGTAAAAGGAGTTTGTTTGGTTGTTACATGCACCATAAGAGAGTCAGTTGATGATTTCTGTCCGTTTTCTCGCCACACCTGTGGCGCTGATTTTCTCCGCCTTAACTATGGCCGCGCCGCCACACCTGTGGCTTGGCATGACGTGGATGGCATGCATGGCCAACCGTATAAACTAATATAAGTGAAAAATCATCGTCATCCGATGCAATTACATTTGGATGGTTTCGGTACAACCTAAATCTTAGTTATTTCTAAACCAACAGCAAATGGCCCACTTGACTACTTGACAAGTGGCAACTAGAATAAATTAGAGGAGGTAAGAGCTAACTTTGAGTTGTAGAAGTTTCCCAACCTTCTCTCATCCCATTTATATATGTTTGTCCGAATTTGGTACTATGATACATTTGATTGGTATTTGTAAGTGTATAAATAGATATGTTTAGATTTTGAGTGTGAAATTAGTATCCTTCAGCAATGAGTCAAGTTGATCACGTCTTGGTTAATGATATTGAGGCAAATCCTTTTTCTTCTTGTTTTCCAGTTTCCACCATTGTTTGCCTGTGCAAGTTGATTGATTGCAAATTAATTAAGAGGGATTCGTTTTGTATTGATCTTTTTCCTTTTTCAAATTCGGAGCTGCACACATCAACAAGTGCGCAACTTTTGATTTGGACTGATAGATGATCGTTAATATCGACGGTGCATAATCTTTTCTCTTTTAATCGATTAATCTCGCAACTTTTAGCTAGGCCCTCTCAGCAAACATGGTGACTTCATTTTAACCTCTTGTAACAATAAGATAACATATCATCTCCACTCATACTCTACGTTGAGTAAATAGTTAATTATATTTGACAAGGTTTGTGAAACGGTATGTAAATACAAGCAAATGAGGTTCATTCATTGCTCACATACATTCTTTTGTAATCCAAATAAAATTTCAGAACTGGGCAGAAGAGAATAAATAACAACAAAATCTGGAGTTTGTGTGTGACCATGGAAATGGAGGATTCCTTTATGTACGCGACTCAATAGTACGGGTACATGCATTTCCCCCCTGACTGTACAATGCAAGTACCATAAACACCTACTATGTCACCTTTCTTGAAAGGAAAAAGTTCATTTTTGGCCTCTCCAACTATGGCTGCAGTTTATTCTAGCCCTCTAACTCGAAAACCAGACACGCACAGTCCCTTAACTCTCAAAACCAGTTAAAATTGGCCGTCGCGCCATTCGACAGCGGTTTCCGCTACAGTAAATCCCGCCATGCCCCCGCCTGTCAGGCCTTTCCCTCTCACCGCCAGGTTGGGACCACCTGTCATCCCCCTCCCTCTCTTCACTGGCGGCGCTTGGCGTGTGAGGAGAGCGAGAGCGGAGCGGGGAAACAGAGCAGGGGCTGGCAGCGGTGCTTGCTGCGGATGGACGGAGCAAGGCGAGGGCGCGGCGGACAGCATCTTCCGTCCTTCCCTGTTGTCCGCGCGCAGCAGCAGGGGAGAAAAGGGCAGGGCCAGAGCTGGGGAGAAAGGGAGAGCAGAGGCGCGGTGGAGCAGGGCGCGACGACGGCGGCAGAGCAGAGAGCAGAGGACGAGGAGGAGGAAGAACAGGGGGCAGAGGAGCGGCGGAGGCGAGGGCAGACTGGTTGAGCCGCTGAGCTCTCCCCAATCCCGCCCATGGCTACGCCATTCACTGCAGACGTAGGGCCAGCATGTGCGAGTGGCAATGGCGAGTGGCGCTCACCTCCTCACCGCCGGCCTGGTCCCCACTCGCTCGCTCATTTGCGTCGCTTCATCGTAAGCCGCAAGCAGCACAGCCGCGTCCGCGTGTGCCCGTGGCCAGCCTGCTCCGGGCTCCCCCTATTGCTCCTGGGCCGGCACGCGCCCACGCCGGGGGAGCAGCCGCACTGGTGGCCACGTCGCAGCCAGCGACGGTGGCCGGCGGTGCGGCTTGCGGCCAGACCATCTCTTGCTATCCATCCCACTCCCACCTCTGCGCTTCTGCCCCCATCCCATCTTCCATCATGCAGCCCTACCTCCCTCGACCCTCGCCCTGCGCAGCCGGCTTCGGCACCTCACCAGTCGGCGCCCTGCGCCGTCGAGCTCTCACTCCCTCTGCTCGGCTCTTCCTCTGTCAAACCCATTTATACCTTTTCTTACTCTCCTCTCTCACCTCTCGTTCCTTTCGTTTGTCTTTTTCTGCCGAAGGGATGAGGATGGGCGGGCAGCAGACTGAGGGCGGCGGCAGCTGGCCCTGCCGAGGTGGAGGCCAAGAGAGGAGGGGGCGCTCCGCATTCCTTGCTCACATACGGGCACACCAAAGAGCGTCGTGTGCTCCGTTTGCGCTCATGCTGCCCTTGGCGTCGCGGTGCTGACCTACGCGCCTCTAGTGCCGCGTGGTGCGCCTCCTACACGACGGCTTAACGGCTCCTCTGGCGCACCATCGGCCCCGCGCACCCCACCGCTCGCCATTGACGGCGGATGGCTGAGCTGTCCCCACCGCTCAGTTCCCCTCTCTCTCCCTCTGTAAATGGCGTAGGGCCTTGTGCGCTCACCCCACCACAACCTCCACGCTCCGAGTGCTCTCCATGGATGGTCGAGTCATTCACCGTCAATAGTGCCTAGAGACGGGGGTCACCGAAGCTTCTGGCAGCGGCGCAAGCGCGTCGCCCTATGGGCGGGATTGGGGAGAGCTCAGCGGCTCACCAGTCTTGTGCCTCCACCGCCTCCTCTGCTCCCTCTTCTTCCTCCTCCTCTCCTCTACTCTCTGCTCTGCCACCGTCGCCGTTGCCTTGCTCCACCCGCTCCTCTGCTCCTCCCTTTCTTGTCGCAGAAACCGACCAATTTATAAGGAGTACAAGTACATATGGCAGCCCGCAAGCGGTCGCACTGTCATACTTGAACCCATATAAAACTCGGTAGTCGTCGAGTACCACGACGGGTCTCGATAAACGATTTACAACAACCAAGATCGCACATGATTCAACATACATGCCACATATTACATAAAGTTCACAGGTACATTTCATCATTAGAGTACGAATAAAAGTTATTACAAACCGAGTTTGATAGATAAAGCGGAAGCAATTAAGTTCGAAAATAAGTTCCAACATAGTTGATACAGTGCCAAGTAGGATCACGGTCCACAAAGCAAGGATAGGGATTAATAAAGAAGCCTGCCCAAGGCTTACTCCTCATCCACAGCGGGATAGAAGCAACTCTTGCCAATAACCATGATACACAGTGCCATCTGCAACAATGGGAAATAAAACCCTGAGTACGAGAAGGTACTCAGCTAGACTTATCTGTCATGAACCCAAAAATAAAATGACTCCAAGGATTATGCAAGGCTGTATAAGTGGACGTGACTCGACAACATTTTGCATAAAAGGCCATTGACTCATTGTACAGTTACAATTTCTTTATCAAGTTAATTATAACTATCCATTTCTAGATTAGCAACTATCCTGTGCCAAACATGTGGTATATCAATTGAGAAGCATACAATAGTAACCATAGCAGGTATTGTAATTCCATATTCATCCGAACCATCATGTTCCATAACACAGTTACTACGATGTTGGGACTAGCCAAGTTTCTCACTATCTGGGAGAGACGGCGATTCGAATTGATTTCAACCAGTGGGAATTTATTCCTAACACAAACCCAGGTCTACCAGCCACGATAGCCTTAGGTCACCTTTGGTACAACTCAGGTACATATTTCGCGGGTCCATACCGCGCGCACAATCTGGAACACCAGATGCCAGGACGTTCAGGCCTAGCCTGCCCTTGGGCTCAGTCTGATCGTTCCCCGGAAGGAGCGCACAACAGAACGGGTCCCGGCCTGAGTTGAATTACTCGGCTTCACGGTCGGAACGAGTTATCCGGCCAGCTAAGTGAGAGGCATGCGTTCAATCTTGTCAGAAGCGCCAACAATGATACGGTCCTTAACCGATACAGACGGGGATAGATCCACACCCAAGACCTCCATGCCTTGTTGCTTCTCTATCGATATCTCGCTCGGTCTCGATTTACTTTTACCCCCATGGTTTGTTCCACGATAGCAGATATAGCCAACCGTGCTCCGGTATTCACCTATATCTCACAGGTGACAGGACATCACCCGACTTCTACCGGTCTAAGTATGGCTAAGCATATATTCGATCCTAGACCTATACCGGTTAAAGATGTAATATCTGGACAAGGAATGTACATGCACCAAGTGGTTCCATTCAACTCTTATAACCTAATGCATCAATCATAAGTACTTAAGTAACATTTGTAAAATACTGGGAGACTTAGAATGCTCCGGGGCTTGCCTCGCAGAAAGGAAGTAGGGCGGTGGTCAGGACACTCCGGAAGCTCTTCAGGATTCTGCTCCACGCCTTCGGGAGCTGTGGCTTGCGGATTCTCCTGCTGGTCCCCTTCCTCTGCTTCTTCGAATTCCAGCAACGTTATCTCTTCCTCCAATCCTAGATGCATGAATATGGCATAAGTATTACGAATGCATATATGTTAACAAGTGCATCATGTTTATTGAGTAGGTGCATATCTTCTTGATTATTTAATTATCTACTTCCACAATGCATCGACTATACCACAAAACAGCAGCTACTTATTTCAATCATAACTGGAGTTCTACTAATCCAAATGCAGTGATCCTGGACTTTCTGGAAAGCTTATCAAATTATCTACAACTTTGTTATTAATCATTTTTATAGCAAACATCATCCCTATCTTGCAACTTATCAAACTACAGAATCTATCCGGAATCCTTTTAAATTTGCATTTTAAAGCAACAATACTTCTACTTCATGTAATCACTCAAAATTTGACAACATAAAGTCTACCAACAGTTTAAGCATACCAAATACATTTAAGATAATATAATGGTGAAGCCCAAACTATTTATTTAAATGCCTTTATTATTTTACTGAGATATGTAGGTTAAATAATAAACATATACCAGATGTACTTCATAAATTCTCAAAAATTTACAGTGCCTTACTAATTCTCTCAAAGGACTACTGTAAAAGTTTCATGCCATTTTGCCAAGTAGAACATCCTATACAAAAATGGCAAGGCAGCAAGGCTTGAAATAGCATAAATGGAAAACCCTATTGAAAAGTGTCAAGCAATAGATTTCCTATTTTTCTTAGCATCCATATGGTACTAGGATTACCTCCAACAAATTTCATGAATTTTGGATTCCTAAATAATTTATAAAAATTCATACAAGGATTAACTATTTATAAAAGAAAAATCTATAACTATAAATCTACACATGCACTGATCCTCAAATTTTTAACAGAGCTCATACATGTTAAGAATAGCTTACCACAAAAATTTCATAATTTTTGGAGCACAGGAACTCTAGATATAAAATAAACAAATTTGCATGCATTCTAAAACACATTTCAAATCTCTATTTAAATCTCCAAAAATTTCTACTGTAAATGTCAAGAATATATTTTTCCTAAATACTACACTTCCTAAGGAACACTACACAATTTATTGCACAATTTTGGAAGCTACCAAACTGGAGGTACAAAAATTACAAAACAACACCAGATCTGGATTTAAATGAACTAGCCTATTCTACTCCTGTCGCTGACCGGTGGGACCCGCCTGACAGAGGACCCCACACGCCAGTGAGACACGAACAGAGCAGCGGCGCTGCGAGACGGTGGCGCGGCCAAAGCTCGCTTACGATGAGGTTGCCGGCGGTGACATCATCACCCAGTGACCTACTCGACCTGGCGCATCTATCGCACCACTTGGCCGGCCCTATCGTCGACGCTAGTGACGACGGCGGCGGCCATGGTGGATCGGCGAGGCAGGACAACGGCGGTATGCCGGTGGAGGCCACAGCGAAGCAAGCACAGGCACAGACAAGCTTCTACGGACTCAGGCGAACCTAGCGCACCAACTAGCGTAGCGAGAGGTGGACTGTGGGGTGTGGCCACGACGACGGAGTTGGCGGCGGGGCTCCAGCGAGCTTGCGCACGGCGCTGTCGCTTACCAAGTGCTATCAGCGGGCATGGGAGGAGGCAGTGGGTTGCTAGGGAGCTGGTGGTGCTACTGCGGTGACGAATGGGCGGCTTGGTGCGAGCTTGCGCTGGCTATGGCGACGGCGGCGCTGCGGGAGCTCGACGGCTGCGGCGGTGTTGCGCGCAAGGACGAAGGAGGAGCTGAGGAAATGAAAAATGGGACGCGGGATGGATCGGGCGGTCGCTGGCGGTGTTAAAGGCTCGTTCTGGCCGGCCAGGCCTCGGTGGGCAGGGCACTGGTGACGCGCGGCCGTCGCGGCCACCACGCGGCGCGGGTTCTGCCGGTGTCGGCCACTGAAGAATTGCGATTCAGTTCGTTAGTTAAGCAAAGCCGAGCCTGACGATGAGTTTTCGTGAAGCTATACCTGCGTAACCGTGACAAATTATCGTACATAGCCTGAAGCAAAGTTGTAGCTCAACGTACCAGCTACAACTATTGTTCAAAGACCTCATGCTAATTCGCAACAGGAACAGAGTAAAATCATCCCAAATATCGGCTGTCAGTCAGTCAAGGTTCATGACTTAGCAAAAATTTGCTAAGTGTTGCAAATGTTGATTTTTCTGATTTTTGTGATCCAATTTCACACATGTTAGGAGTTGAATCAGTTAATGACCCAAAAAAAAAGTTGTTCCTTATAGCAAATACTACAACTTTGCTTTAGTGATCTCCTCCATGCAAGGTCTCTAACACCTAGTTCAAACTTGGTCAAACATGTCACATTTAAACGATGATATACATCAAAGCATGACTTAATGACCTTTTTACCCCTAACCATGAATATCAAAGTTGTTCATAATGATACTCTAAACATGTTTAAGCAATTTGCAAGGTCATTCAATCATTTCATGTAGTAGTCACTCATAGGGCTAGCTAGTGTAATCACATGAAGCTTAAGTGTTGGTTCATGAAATGTGACCATTAACAAAGTCCTATTTGCTAGCCTAGGTGTTGCTATATGTTTGTGTGACTCACATCCACCAAGTACCTGTGTCCACTCATGATCATATGCATAGACACATGGAGACATGAAATAACGAGAAAAGTTGCATATGTTTAAGAAACATGCGATAACAAGCAAACGTTGCAGATGTTTCAATCCAATGTTTGAATGGTAAATGCTTGTTTATGAATGCTTGATGATCATGCTTATGTTATGCCAGTCAAGTTATGCAAGGCTAACACCCGAGGTGTTACATTTCTCCCCCAGCTCTGCCATGCCCTTTTCTCCCCTGTTGCTGCGCGCGGACAACAGGGAAGGACGGAAGATGCTGTCTGCCGCGCCCTCGCCTTGCTTCGCCGTGCCGCAGCAAGCACCGCTACCACCCCTGCTCTGTTTCCCCGCTCCTCTCTCGCTCTCTCACACGCCAAGCGCCGCCGCGTGAAGAGAGGGAGGGGGATGACAGGTGGTCCCAACCTGGCGGTGAGAGGGAAAGGCCTGACAGGCGGGGGCATGGTGGATTTACTGTGCGGAAACCGCGGTCGAATGGCGCGACGGCCAATTTTAACTGGTTTTGAGAGTTAAGGGACTGTGCGTGTCTGGTTTTCGAGTTAGAGGGCTAGAATAAAACTGCAGACATAGTTGGAGGGCAAAAAATGGACCTTTTCCTTCTTGAAAAGCACGCACAGCATCAAACCAGCACAAGATACAGCCTGCTTGCTTAAACTATTTCAGCAGTACTTTTCAACCAACGAATAATATTTTTTTCTCACAACAAATCAACATAAGTATCCATATAGGCCAAATTTCAGCAATACTAATAAGCATGGCTGGGTTTTCCCAACATGCTAGGTAGAGCCCATGAAACAAAAGGGATTAGGCAAACTAGGGGTCGGTCCTACGGCTACAATCAATATGAGAGCGTGTTTAGTTCCCACCCCAAAATCTAAAAAAGTGCTACAGTACTCATCACATCGAATCTTGCGATACATGCATGGAGCATTAAATGTAGACGAAAAAAAAACTAATTGCACAGTTTGGTTGAAAATTGCGAGACGAACTTTTTGAGCCTAATTAATCCACGATTGAACACTATTTGCCAAATAAAAATGAAAATGCTACAGTAACCCAAATTTCCAAATTTGAGCAACTAAACACGCCCTGAGTCAAATGAAAGCATACAAAAAGAGTTCTATCCGAGAAGAATCCAATACAGTTAGGGACAGGACATATACTGTATGAGTAGCATCTAGGCATGCATAACATGGTGATCTTTTTACAACAAAATTTGGAGCGTGACTCCATTTTTTTTTTACTTTTTAGCCCCCTGGATGGCAGAAGTTCAATTTGTACGTACAAGGTATGCATAGCAAACGAATTTTATTGGACTGTGCCAAACCAGCAACAGGAAGAGAATAAGGGCATGTTTGGTTCACTTAGTAGCTACTAAATTTAGTAGTTTTTAGTCACTTTAGTAACTTTTAATTAAATACTATGACTAAAAGCTACTAAAAGAGCTTTAGTCATCTCTAGTAACTCTGGAGTTACTAAAAATGACTAAATCGTTTAGCAGCTACTAAAGTTTAGTAGCTCGAACCAAATACCCCTAATTAGTGCACACAGGGACAGGGCTAGCTAGGTCGTAGCGTAGCTAGTGGCTAGTGCCATTATTTGCATTGAGACGGTACGGTGTACTACTGGACAGCACGGTAACATCCTTGCAAAGTTGCAATCACGGATAGCCGTATGTCTCCCACGAATGACGTAGCAAACAGATCGATCAGAGGTGCATGAACAAGAACGAAGGCAAGGGTGACAATAATCTGCATGCAGAGAGGGGTCGTCACCACGATCGTACCAACAGTTGATGCTTTTCAGGCGTGAGACGGTGTTTTTTTCACGTAACATTTCATCATAAACATAAGTATAAACAAAATTTCAGCATAAACCAGGCCATGTTTAGATTACAAAAAATTTCAATCCGATGAATAGTAGCACTTTTGTCTTATTTGGTAAATATTGTCCAATCGTGGATCAACTAAGCTCAAAAGATTCATCTCGTGATTTCCAACTAAACTGTGCAATTAGTTATTTTTTTACCTACATTTAATGCTCCATGCAAGCGGCTAAAAATTGATGTGATGGAGAGAGAGTGAAAAAACTTGGAATTTAGAGGTGATCTAAACAAGGCCCCAGAGGCGGATCCAGGGTCCGCGCTGCCTGGGCTGCAGCCCAGGCAGAGTCCATGTAGCCCCTTTAACATATGTGGTGTTTAGCCTAAAAAAATTATGATCTTAATTAGACAAAAGGAGGCCTAGGAAACAAGATTAGATAATTTTGAACGTGAATCAGCAGCTTAGCCCGGGGCGCAGCCCCGTTCTGGATCCGCCCCTGGCATAAACGAACAGGTGATATTCCAGGTAATTCAAGGGTAGTTTGGGACATGTATATGTAGTAGCCACCTACAGGAGTAGTATATACGTACGTACAATCGCATGGTCAATTATAAAGCCAACTGTTACGCCTACTCTCTCAGTCCCCTAAAAAAAACTGCTATAGGATCTATGCCGGTTAAATTTTCTTAAGTTGGGCTATATTTATAAAAAAAATAGCAATATTTATATTTCTAAATAAATTTGTTATAAAAATACATTCAACTAATGATACTAAGTATGTACCAAAAATATTAATAGCTTCTTATATATATATTGATTAAAGTTAAAAAGTTTGACTTCTCGAGAAATGAGAATACTGACACTTTGCTATATTACTTTAAAAATCCATATAGAAGCTTACCCACATCATTAATAGCCCGTCCATCTCATTCTCTCACGAGTTTTTTCTTCAAGTATGTGCATCAGCTCCGGGCGTAGACTTCTTTCTCTCCCATCTTCTTTCTTCCACCTTAATTAATACACATGTAGCGGGCCGTTTGGAGTCAAAGCCCCGCACCCCGCAGGGCTCCCATCCAGGTAGCGATTTGTACCCCCAGACGACCAAAATCAGTTGTCGCCCTGGAGTGCACCTACAGGCGCCAGGCAAATTTAACCTGGAGTAAATTGTATAACCAAACAGACCCCTAATGCACAACATCTTACATAACCCGTGTATATTATTCTTGCCTCAAGAGCGCGCTTGGCCTTGAAACCCCGATGAATTCGTTGAGCGTACACATCTAGGCCTCCACAGACCACATCATTCATCATCATCAAAGAAATACTGTAGAGACGGAAATGACAAACAAATAATAGCCGTTTTGGATAATGCGCGCACGAAGGAGAAATTTTTGAACAATAAACACTATCATACACATTCAAGACTACTCCCTCCGTCCAAAACAAGTGCACATCTAGAGTTCAATTTTTTTCCAAAATAAGTGCACATTTAGATATAAGATAAACTAACTTCACTTGTTTTTTTTCTACTTTTCTCGTTCCCAAGGTACAATGATTATACCTTTATAAGGGTGTATATGTAATTTCTCGCTTAACCTTGATTCTCTTCACCTATACTCTAGAAGTGTACTTATTTTGGAACAGGAAAGAGTAGCTACAGTAAGTCTTCTTTTTTTTCCTTGAGGGGAATTAGGACGTCTAGTACGGTCTTAGGTGGTTGCAGGCCGTACGTGCATGCATGCATGGATGGGCGTACACGACAATGGCGTGGGCCAAGGCCCCAGCCAGGCCCAGTACGTTGTGCGGCTAGCAAGGCATCACCAGGAGCCGCGTCTGGCATACGGCACGATCCAGGCAAAACCTTTTCCGTTCCTCCTACTATCCTACGCTGCATGCAGCTAGCATTGCATGTCTGCATCGCTGCAACTCTTTTTTTTGCCCCCCTCATCATTCATCTATATTCCCTGTCCGTTTTGGATACGTGTTTGCAAGTAACTCTAGCTATGTTATACTGTACATAAAATAATCGAGGTAGAGTCGTAGAGATAGAAAGTCACAAGCTTTTTTTTTCATTACTTGGAAAGTGTTGTTTTTAGCTGAATATATATACTTGGATATTGTTTGGGTGTACGTGTCTCTCACTCTTGGACGGATTGGATGCCCATCTTTCTTGGTCTCTCTTCTCATGAGAGATTCAGACTTGAGAGGACCTCACGTCAGAAAAAAGAGTCGCTATGGGAATCATGCTGGTCAAATTTTCTAAACTTGATTAGGTTTATAGAAAATACGTGAACATTCATATCTCCAAATAAGTTTATTATGAAAGTATATCAACGGTCTACCTAATGATACTAATTATGTTACCATAATATTCATATTTTTGTAAAATATATTTGGTCAAAGTTAAAGTTGCTGACTTTTTGGGAAGCGAGGAATGACTCTCTTTTTTTTTTTTTGACAGAGAGTAGGAGTATGGTAAAGCAAGCCCCTCCTCATCAAAGAGCTAGGGTGCCAACCGCCAAGTGAAGGGTCCCTTCGCTATGGTGATCTATCTTATCTTGATAGGAGTAGTACATGTATATAGTATACGACAATGAGGAGTTTTTGGGTGTATATAAATGTCTCGTTACATGCATATACATCCGTTAAAAAGCCTCGCAAAGGAAAGAAAGATTAATCCATTATGGTGCACTGAAGAATATGACCAAGATAGAGTCAAGACTCAAGGCCTTCTAAAAAGGAGGATTGTATTATTGAAGTCAAAGACAAGAGTAAATGGATTGAGACTATTTCCGAATAGCCACATAGAGATAAGATATGATAGAGAATAGAGAGATGCATGAGCATGATGACGAAGGCCAAATAGTAGACTATTTCTGAATAGGCATACACACAGATGAGATAGAGAGATGCATGATGACGAGGGTCAAACAGTAGCATATATATATATAGTAAGATACGAACTATATATGCTCTGGGACTGCATCGATTAAATTGGTGATGATAAGGCAGTTGAAGATTTACAGTTAAACGACGGTGCCACAGCAGGTACAGCACAGTGCGCAGATATATACAGCGGAGGAACAATGCAAGTGGGGCCATGCATGCATGATGCATATATAAAAATTGTGACACGAGAACGACCGTTTGTTGGGCGTACATATATGGCGATGCATGCATGCAACACGTGGCTCCGTTCGCTTCACTGAAAAAAACAAGCCGAAACATTGTTTCGGCTGATTTGTTATGAGAAAAAACATTATTCCAGCTGGAAAAGACGGATTATAAGAGAAGCGAATATGGCCGTATCCCTTCCATCCAATGCTCCAACAAAACACTGCTACTGTTTCTTTCTTTCTTTCTTTGTTCTTTCCTGTGTGAATGAAACAAGCTAAGCTTAAGTAAAATCTGAGCAGACACAGTTTCAAAAAAAAAAAAAAAAAAATCGGATCGAGCAGACACAAGCACACAGTGTCACCACATGCGTCTCCAAATAGAGGTGTGGCACGTGTGGGAGCATCAGACGCAGATCAGAGCATGCATGCATGTTACTGGTAGGGTATAGTACATCTTGACCAATGGAAAGGGTGCACGAGCATGATCGTGAAATTAAACAAAGTCAACTTACTCAACTGCAGCGTAATAACGTTGGATCCGATCGGATCCTCCATGTTGTTGGGCCTGGGCCTGGGCCTAGTAAACCAAACATTCTGTTTGTTACAGGCCCACACATGGGTTGCTGGATCGAGGCTGAATCGGAAAGATTTATTGTGGCTTGGGGGCACACCTCAAGGGCAAGCAAGAACTTGCTAGCTAGGCTAGCCCGTTGATGCCATTGTTTGCCAAATCAAGCAACAAGCCGCGTAACACGATTTTTTTTTCATGTGTATAAAATCCGTGCATTGTAACAACAACAATAATACCATGTTAATCCAAATTTAAACATATCTTGTACTACTACCAGAAAACGATATTTTGAGTATGATATTCGTAACATTATGTTTTGTAGTCATCGGTGTCGTCATTGGTACATGAGTCTTTACGAAGCACGAACCATTTGCATATAATTGAAGTTTTGATGCGAATCCATATGATCATATTGCAACATCTCCAAATAATTGAAGTTTTGCTACATGGGCTGCGGCAAGTGGGTCACATTGCAACATGTGCAATAATTGATCTACTTTTCAAACATTCAGATGCAACACATGCAACATACGTCTGAAGAAAGATGAAACACTTGAAACATGCATTTGAAACACTTGCAAAAACATCTGAAAACACTTGAAAATTATTGTAAACACGTACGCAACATCCAGATAAAACACTTGCTACATATATATGAATATATGCAACATCTAGATAAACACACTTGCAACATATGTATGAAATATATGCAATATCCAGATAAATATACTTGCATTATACGTCTAAAAAACAGATGAAACATTGGGAACAAAAGTTTGCAACACACGCGTACAACCATTGCAACATATACAGCATCTTGATATATTTTTGCAACATCCATATGAAACACTTGTAACACACCTCTGAAACATTTAAAACACTTAAAACAGACGCTTGCAAAATGCGCTTTCAAGCACAACATTTACTTGCTGCTTGGATGAAAATGGGGGCTCGTCGACGCGAAGATCATGCCACGGAGTGGCGCTGCGGTCGTAGGTGTGGAAAGTCGCTTCCTAATTAAATATTGTTATTTTATTTCTAGATATATCCGTATGTCTGTATGATTTTGGTTGGGAGAAACCTAATCACATCTTGTTGTTGCTCATGATTTCTGATCGGATACGCATGATTGTTTCTATGGATCACGACAACCAGCAATCAGGAAAGGCGGCCAACGATAACATGATGTGGAGCAGTGTTTCCACCAAAGATGCTGGTTGGTCGTACAAGCTAATTGGAGTAGTTGAAGAGATATACAAGCATACATGCATCTGGATCTACACCACCATGCAAGCACCCTCACATATCTTAGACATACAAGAAAGATCTCAGACTGTGCCCTCGCCTCGGTCGGGCATGCCCAAGGGCTTCGCCTCCCCACGCGGATTGACTCCATCAGGCTCCGATTACATCCATTCACCTATGACTCCGCATACTCGTCCGAGCTGTTAAGCGAGCCGTCTGAGCTGTCAAGCGAGTCGTCCGAGCTATCAAGCAAGCTATCCGAGCTGTCAAGCGAACCGTCGAGCTGTCAAGCGAGCCATCCAAATCACACCCACTACTCGGACATCATGACTCACCAACTCCTCTACTCCACTCAGCATCAATCAAGCTAAGTCACGCTTTAATATCTTTCTAAATATTCTCTAATCTTCATGCGTCTTCGATATCACTCCATGATGTTTTCTCCATAATTATTCTCCAAACGACCTTTTTCTCAGCGTATACCATCTTAAAATGACACATGCTTTCGACTCAACAAAATTTTCGAACAGTCATGTTGACGCTCGGATGTCCCCAGAGACGGTCCTGTCTCCGACTTCTCCCTTTATGCGCACGAGCGTCTGCCCTCTACTTTACGGGTGGTTGGCAGCGGCTCCTTGGCGAGGCTTTGTTCTTCCTACACACACATGGGCTCCGGACTCTGCGCTCTGCGTTATGGTTAACGTGCTAGCCAGGATTGAAGACTCAGCTACAAACTGATTGTTCGGACGGTTTATATTAAATATAAACACTTTCAGCATGTTCGCTAGTTGATTTCTGGGCTGATAAGCCCGGCTGGTGCTGATTTATTGTGAGAGGAAAACACTGTTGGCTTGCTGATAAGCACTGACTGAAACCAACAAGTGAATATATTGTTCATCCAAAAACAAACATAATGTTCATCTACAACTGATCCTCGAGCTGCATACACTATTTTATCACTACGAATTTTTCTCTGGGTTTCATATATTTTATTTTTACATCATGAACTACCTATTCTACATATTTTTATTTTAGGGGCCTGATGCAGTCAACGAGCTTACGCTCGGGGACTGAATCCGTCAGGAAGGACAAGAGGATTATCGTCTGGGTGGTCGCGTCACCTGGCACTTGGACTTCACCGCCGACCAACTGGTCAGACCGTTCGGTTCATGAACTTCATCGCTGACTAGTTAGTCGGACTGTTCGATGCTCACTTTCGCTCAGGCATTCACTTCACCGCCGATCAGATTGCTCGTCGCTTCGGCTTCATCAACAGCTACGCTGGGGACTTGCCAGCTATGTTGGAGACTCCTCGGCGCTTGATTCTTTGTGCAAGAGTCGCCAGCTAGGCTTGGGACCCCCTTGGCATTTGGATTTTGCTACGTCTCATCGTTGTGCTTTCAAGTTGCTCCATGCTGTTTGGATCAGGATGCTGATCTTGGGCAACATGTCTATGATCTTGATAAATACATGACAGATGGCGTTGGAAAGCTTTCAGATTTATTTCCTTTGATCCTGCTACAAGATTTATTTCTTCATCTTTCAGTAGGCTCGGGGACTAAGTGGTTATACTTCACCTAACGATGAATGTAGTGCTTTTTTCTGATTTACCCTCCTTATTCACTAAGGAGTCTAAGTGGCTACACTTCACCTAAAGTGAAGAATTTTTAAATTTTATCTTGAGCCCCTTACATCCTTCTGGCAAGCCTTACTCGCGGAAGTCCAAGGCCTGCCAACCAGTTTGATTCAATCTTCACTGCTCAGTTTACCAATCAAACTGGTCGGTTTCAATCTTCACTGCTCGGCTTCATGATAAACTGCTCGGACTTGATCAAGACGACATCACCAAACGGATACAAGGTGCTCGGGGACTAGCTGTGGGGGTATGACTCTCGGTATCCACAGGACAAGATATGGGTCGCACCATCAGAGGTGGTCCAGCCCAAGGCATATGACGCACGTCACTGGTCGACGTGTACCGCAAGGCTATAAGAAGATGTTGTAATACCAAATAAGATATTTTTATTGTAACATTATCCCTCTAGAGTATATAAGGAGGGGCAGGGTTTCCTAGACGATATATCGAATCGGATCATACGCAATACAATCCACAAAGACACAGGACATAAGGTATTACGTCAAGTCGACGGCCCAAACCTGTCTCATCGCTATCTTTTAGGTTCTGTGTCACCATCCAGTTTCATCACATGTATCTCTATTGATTTATCGAGGCCTTGTTTAGATTGAGAAAAATTTCAACCCGATGAATAGTAGCACTTTCGTCTTATTTGGTAAATATTGTCCAATCGTGGACCAACTAAGTTCAAAAGATTCATCTCGTGATTTCCAACTAAACTGTGCAATTAGTTTTTTTTTTTACCTACATTTAATGCTCCATGCAAGTGGCTAAAAATTGATGTGATGGAGAGAGAGTGAAAAAACTTGGAATTTTGGGGTAATCTAAACAAGGCCCTACTATTGTGAGCATACCCTAGCATACCCTGTAAACTGCCCCACCAGCCAAAATGTACGGCAGTTACTGCACTCGTCGTCGGAGAAACGAAACGAAGAAACTGTGAAGGCGTTACTGGACGGGCCCGTCTTTAATAAATTCTGTCATTGGTGTGGAGTGGAGTGGAGTGGCGTGGCGTGGCGTGGCTGCCATCCAGCTGTAACTGTCATCACTCATGAAAGCGAGCTGAGCTCACTCACTCTCTCACTCTTGCGTGCTCTTGTCTTCTTGGTTCATGGTCATGGTGGAGACTGGACACTGGAGCCGTAGCTTTCGTGAAAGCGATTGAACAATCTCCTGTCCAGTCCTGCAAATTCCCCCCAATTTCTTCATCTCACTAAATGCAGCATTTTCTACCTTGGTCAGCTCACTAGATGACTAGAATCCTCTTTGAAATAACACATCATTACTACTACTAATGACCTGCTAATAAATAGAGTTTTTTTACCTGTGTGCCATTATAAAATATTGAAATGACCTGTGTACCATTGAAATTTGAAAAAGTTCTTCAATACCCTCTTTGAAATTTCTTTTGCTCTGTATACCACTTCCGTCAGCTTGCCGTTCAATTCTAACGGAGGTGGCTACGAACCAGAGTAAAAATTACCTTTTTTACCTGTGTGCCATTATAAAAGTTCAAAATGACCTGTGTACCATTGAAAAAACGAAATTGCTTGTTTGAGGCCCTAAATGAATTCAAATCAAAAAGTGGTCAACTACAAAGTTTCATAACTTTTTGAGATCTACAATTTTCATTTAGTAAGTTTTTCCATCCGAGGTCGTTTGAAAAATTTGAATTTTAAATTTGAGAGATTCAAACGTAGTTTTGCATGATAAGATGATTTCAAATCAAAAAGTTGTCAACTACATAGTTTCATAACTTTTGCAGATCTATAATTTTCATTTAGGAAGTTTTTCCATCCGAGGTCTTTTGAAAAATTCAAATTTTAAAATTTTCAAATTCAAACGTCGTTTTTGCATGACAAGATGATTTCAAATCAAAATGTTGCCAACTATAAAATTTCATAACTTATCAAGATCTACAAAGTTTATTTTGGCCGAACTCAGACATGCCCCTCCACTGCCATCGCTAGAGTTCCGGTCGTGCCCGCTCCTGCCGCTGCACACCTTTCCCTCTCATTCCACTAGTTCCCTTACATTTGAGAGATCTACATAGGCTGCAGAGTACTTATCCATCTTATCCCACTAGTTTATTTACTTTTAAGAGATCTCATAGGAGTTGGTCAAGCCCAAACCTATGAAAACATAGCGATGACCAACTCGCACCCACTCAGACATGTCCCATCAGGCCACCATAACCCATCATGTGTAGTTTTTCCTAGTCATCTAAGAGTTACATGTAGAGTACAGAGTACTTTCTCCTCTAATACTACTAGTTTTTTTTACTAGGGCCAACTTTCAGAGTACTTATCCATCTTATCCCACTAGTTTATTTACTTTTAAGAGACCTCATAGGAGTTGGTCAAGCCCAAACCTATGAAAAGATAGCAACAACCAACTCGCACCCACTCAGACATGTCCCACCAGGCCACCATAACCCATCATGTGTAGTTTTTCCTAGTCATCTAAGAGTTACATGTAGAGTACAGAGTACTTTCTCCTCTAATACTACTAGTTTTTTTTACTAGGGCCAACTTTCAGAGTACTTATCCATCTTATCCCACTAGTTTATTTACTTTTAAGAGACCTCATAGGAGTTGGTCAAGCCCAAACCTATGAAAAGATAGCAACAACCAACTCGCACCCACTCAGACATGTCCCACCAGGCCACCATAACCCATCATGTGTAGTTTTTCCTAGTCATATAAGAGTTACATGTAGAGTACAGAGTACTTTTTTAGAGGAGAAAGTACTCTGTACTCTGTACTAGAGGTTGGCCCTAGTAAAAAAACTAGTAGTATTAGAGGAGAAAGTACTCTGTACTCTACATGTAACTCTTATATGACTAGGAAAAACTACACATGATGGGTTATGGTGGCCTGGTGGGACATGTCTGAGTGGGTGCGAGTTGGTTGTTGCTATCTTTTCATAGGTTTGGGCTTGACCAACTCCTATGAGGTCTCTTAAAAGTAAATAAACTAGTGGAATAAGATGGATAAGTACTCTGAAAGTTGGCCCTAGTAAAAAAAACTAGTAGTATTAGAGGAGAAAGTACTCTGTACTCTACATGTAACTCTTAGATGACTAGGAAAAACTACACATGATGGGTTATGGTGGCCTAATGGGACATGTCTGAGTGGGTGCGAGTTGGTCATCGCTATGTTTTCATAGGTTTGGGCTTGACCAACTCCTATGAGATCTCTTAAAAGTAAATAAACTAGTGGGATAAGATGGATAAGTACTCTGCAGCCTATGTAGATCTCTCAAATGTAAGGGAACTAGTGGAATGAGAGAGAAAGGTGTGCAGCGGCAGGAGCGGGCACGACCGGAACTCTAGCGATGGTAGTGGAGGGGCATGTCTGAGTTCGGCCAAAATAAACTTTGTAGATCTTGATAAGTTATGAAATTTTATAGTTGGCAACATTTTGATTTGAAATCATCTTGTCATGCAAAAACGACGTTTGAATTTGAAAATTTTAAAATTTGAATTTTTCAAAAGACCTCGGATGGAAAAACTTCCTAAATGAAAATTATAGATCTGCAAAAGTTATGAAACTATGTAGTTGACAACTTTTTGATTTGAAATCATCTTATCATGCAAAACTACGTTTGAATCTCTCAAATTTAAAATTCAAAATTTTCAAACGACCTCGGATGGAAAAACTTACTAAATGAAAATTGTAGATCTCAAAAAGTTATGAAACTTTGTAGTTGACCACTTTTTGATTTGAATTCATTTAGGGCCTCAAACAAGCAATTTCGTTTTTTCAATGGTACACAGGTCATTTTGAACTTTTATAATGACACACAGGTAAAAAAGGTAATTTTTACTCTGGTTCGTAGCCACCTCCGTTAGAATTGAACGGCAAGCTGACGGAAGTGGTATACAGAGCAAAAGAAATTTCAAAGAGGGTATTGGAGAATTTTTTCAAATTTCAATGGTACACAGGTCATTTCAATATTTTATAATGGCACACAGGTAAAAAACTCTAATAAATATATAGGAGTACTCAAAATAGACAAGGGTGAAGAAATTTACAAGAAATTCCAAGTGAATGCACATTTATATTTACACAGGAACATGCATCTTTGCTTGGATGGATTTTTTTTTACTACTACACAGCTTACCAATAGTAATAATCTTCGGAATGCCGATTTAACAGCAGAAGGAAACAAAAGGGGAAAACATTATACTGACGGGAGGGTCCCACCATCAGTCCCCCATCTCCATCACTCCACATCTCCTTCTCAGTGACCGGTCAATGCCACCGCCGGCGCCGCGTGCCTCCTCCGGCCGCTGCTCCCGCCGTGGGCCCAGAAGCACCCAGCGGTCGTCGCATCGGCCGCGGGCCCCGCCGCCATCTTCGCGGCCGCGGTCGTCGCCGGCTCCGACTTGCACCGCTGCAGCACCAGCGGCCGCGCCGACGAGCACCGCATCGTCTCGTCCTCCTCTTCGTCCTCGTCGTACGCATCGAACTTGTCGTCGTCTTCTACCTCATCTTCTTTTTCTTCTCCGCCCAGGATCAGCTGCGTCTCCTGTTGCTGCTCACGCGCCGCCGCCGCTCCTCCTTGTTGCGTCGTCACGCCGCCCTCGTCCGCCGCCGCCGGCTTCCGCGGGGAAGGCGAAGGCGAAGGGGACGGTGACGGCGACAGCTTCTCCGGCTTGCCGGCGGACGGGGACGCCGTGGCGGCGAGAGCGTCCCTGGTCGGCGACGGCGACGGTCCCAACCCCGCGGCGGTGGAGGGGAACCGGGAGGTGACAGGCGACGTGCGGTTCTGCGGCGCGGACCGGCAGCGCATGAGGAGGAGCGCGTTCTTGGGCGGCGTCGTGGTGGCGGACGACACGAGCTGCGTGTCGTCGTCCTGCTCCTCGCCGTGGCAGCCGGCGTCGATCCCCATCTTGTCGCCTTCCTCCCGGCCGATCGATCCGAAGACCCCGACGCCGACCTGCATCTGCTCCTCCTCGTCCTCATCCTCCGCCCGGCGACCGCTCCTCGGATCGGCGGCCGTCTTAGGCGCCGCAGCAACAGCGACGTCCCTGCTGCTAAACACCCACGGCGACCGCCGCCCGCGCTCCGCCGCGGGAGCCTCCGGTGGCGGCGCCTTGTGCCTGCGCTTGCGCGAGTCGAACGCGAACATCCCGCCGCACAGGAACGCCTTCTTTAGGCAGCGGCAGTAGTAGTAGCCGCCGCCCCTGGCGCCGGCGGCGCCGCCCTTGTCCCGCCCGGCCCCCGCCGACGACGACGCAGACGCAGCAGGCTTCTTCCCCGCCTTGCGCATCCGCACCTGACCAATGCAGGTGACCTTGGGCGACGAGGGCTCCGCCCCGTCTGCGGCGGCGCGGGTGCGCGCGCCGCGGGACACGAACATGGGCGACGTGGCCGGCGGCGCCCGGCGCGACCGCGCGCCCCGCCGACTCTTGCTCAGCAGCAGCCGAGCCAGGCCCGGCGGCGCCGGCGCCGGCAGCTGCGGCTTCTCCGCGCGCCCCGGGCTCGCCGCCGGCGGCTTCATATGGCTGGCTGGGTTGGTTGGTTGGCCGCAGCAGCGGAGGGAGAGGGAGAGATGGATGGGTGCTGCGCGCGCGGCCGCGACCGCGAGCTGAGCGAGGTTATAGAGCGGCGGGCGGCGGGTGGGTGGCGCGCGCGCGCGTGTGCGGATTAATGAGGCGGGCGAGGTGAGATCCTCCGGGGCTCGCGCTCCTTGCGTTGGAAGCGTCGTGGGTGTGCGTGTCCTAGGATTCGCTCGGTGGTGGGCCTGGACCCGGTCCATGGATGCGTGGATGGATCTGACCTGGCCCGGGGGGCGCGTACTGTACGCGTTTATGGCTGGGTGGGCTTCGTGGGGTTGGCCCGTGGGCAGTGCATGGACCGGGTCGACAGCCGTGGTGGTCGGGGGGTGAACATGATTTGTGATGTGAACGATCTCTGCACTGCGCCATGCTGGCTGAGCCTCCAGGGCTTCTCCTGACCTCCATGCAGCTGTGCTTTTGCTTGCCGCCATGGATGGCACTGGCACTGCCATGTGCGATGTGCCCTGGCCATGCACGATCCGTCAATCCAATCCAATCCTCCTTCGTCTACCTCTGGCTGGCTGGCTGGTGCAGTGCTGGATGGATCCCTTTATTTCCGCACCCTGCCTGCATACCCGCCCGGCGGCTTGTTAGGCCCCGTTTAGTTCTAAGCCAAAAACCAAAAATTTTCAAGATTTCTCGTCACATCAAATTTTACGGTACATGCATGAAGTACTAAATGTAGATGAAAAAAAACTAATTACACAGTTAGCCGAGAAATCGTGAGACGAATCTTTTAAGACTAAATAGTCCATAATTGGACAATTTTTACCAAATAAAAACGAAAGTGCTACCATAGCCAAAAGCCAATAATTTTCGGAACTAAACGGGGCTATTTCACATCCATACGTTCCTCAGGCCTCGTTCACTTTAAAAAAAAAGTGAACCCGATGAATAGGATCACTTTCGTCTTATTTGGCAAATATTGTCTAATCATGGACCAACTAGGCTCAAAAGATTCATCTCGTGATTTCCAACTAAACTGTGTAATTAGTTATTTTTTTATCTACATTTAATACTCCATCCAAACAGCTAAAAATTAATATGATAGAAAAAGAGTGAAAAAACTTAGAATTTAGATGGCATCTAAACAAGGCCTCACTCTCTCTGCGCGCTCCGGCTCAGGCTCAGGTCAGGTCAGCCTCCTCCACGTCTTTTTTTTTTGTTTTTTTTTTGTTTTCAGGAGACATCTTCTCCTTTTCTTTTCTACTCGTACTAGGAGGAGTAGCTAGCTGCTCTGAGTTGAAAGGAAAGGAAGTGAAATGCTAGGGGGACCAATGCGCTAGGTCACCACCAACATCAGTACCGTACATGTACATCACTAGCGTCAAATGACCGTGAAACATCCAAGATCAAACAAGCACGGATTGTTTGGTCAACACCTATTGAACGATAAATATGATCTACTACTATGTTAAACACGCCCGCTTTGAAGTTTATTAAACAAATAGACGGGTGACCTAAATCTCAATGAATGAAGGTTAAATTTGGCGCTCAGCGCCCAAGCTACATGTTGTACCGTAACATGTTATCTATCATTTACAAACGTGAAAATAAAAGTAGCATCTAAGGCTTTCCACAGTATGGAAGTGAAGCCTAGTAAAAATCGGATCACACCACACGAAAAGACAGCACCGCTCTTCATCAGTTGCAGTGGCCAGTGGGCATGCAAAACCAGGCATCGCTTCCAGGCCCACCAACGCCAGCGATGGAACTCTCACACAGCCTCACAAAATACGTATTTTGCTAACTGGGCACCAGCACCTCTTTTTGTGCCGCTCCATGAATTCTCGGCATCATATCGCTAGAAATTTGGCACCGCCAGCCACGGTGTGTAGAGTGACACCCCCCCCCCCCCCACCCCCAATCGCCTATCTCGATTCTGGGCATCGCTTTAGTGCCGCATTGTGTAGGGCCTAAATAAAATAATATAAAGATGATGCCGGTTGGTGATGCCATGGAAGAAATCTCCCATGTAAAACGTCTTTGTGCTCCACCATATATAAGATGTGTCTTGCTCTAACGACTTATTAAAACTAGAAGAAGAAAACATCTTCTTCGCGGTTTTTTAGTGTCGGCTTAGGCCACCTTGAGCTCTTCCCTGTGAAGCATCGTTGGAGGGGTGCATGTGTTGCCTCCCACTGGTACCACTAGCGTTGGAGGCTTAGCCGGAGCCGAAGATTACGTCAACCATTATAAACGGGTCTGAAACAGTTGGTCAAACGTAGTAAGTAAAAAATTACATGATTATATTAGCCTAAAAAGAAACGAGAGTGGCGCGTACCTACTCCTAGCTTGGAGCCATATGCGTGGACACATCCGGGTTCCCGTAGCTTCAAGAGGCCCATTGTCGTCGTCCTCCTTGATTAGACCAGCCGGCCGGCCGGGGCGTGCGGACGTGCGGTGCAGCCGTGCAAGGAAGCCTAACAGCACGGAGTATGTAGTAGTAGCTGCACCGGTAAAATAAAGGAGGTGTTGCACGAGTGGGTGCATCAGCAATGGCAGCAGCTTTCACTCACTTCAGTCTTCATCCCTCTCTCTCTCTCTCTCTCTCTCTCTCTCTCTCTCTCTCTCTCTCTCTCCTCTCCTCGAGTCCTCGTGATTTCGTTTGGTTTGGACGTTTGGTGTGTGCTAACCTTTCTGTCATGCACGCAAAGCAAAACTAACCGTGTGTGTGCTCAGTCGATGGCATCTGTTTGATGATGATTGTTTAGTGATTTGCTGTCAGGGAGAGCACCCATCAAGGGCGTGCGTGTGCGTGCGTCCTGATCTGGTGCCATGTGGAGGTGGAGAGAGCTCCTCCTCTGTCTGGGGATCCGATGTGTGTTTGTGTGTGTGTTTAGATCCTGATCTGATCTGATGAGCCGGCCGTTTCTTTTTGTTTCCTCATGTGCTTAAACAATGTTAATGGTATCTTCCCCACTCCCCAAACAGCCAGTACGACTCTACTAGTAGCTAATTAAGCTACTGCTTCCTCACCAAGGAAATGCAGGTCACTTGTGGTTGTGGTCTTGTGGACCATGTCTGCTTGGATCGAGGGCCCGTTTGGTGTCTCTCTGCCGGGGAGCCACACCAAACGCAACCGTAACGAGGAACGTTTGATTTAGAGGCTGTTTGCCCGCCACATTTTGTCATGTCAAAGCTTCGGCTGCAATGTAAAAGGAGTTTGTTTGGTTGTTACATGCACCATAAGAGAGTCAGTTGATGATTTCTGTCCGTTTTCTCGCCACACCTGTGGCGCTGATTTTCTAACTATGGCCGCGCCGCCACACCTGTGGCTTGGCATGACGTGGATGGCATGCATGGCCAACCGTATAAACTAATGTAAATGAAAAATCATCGTCACCGATGCAATTTAGGGCGTGTTTAGATCTAAAAATTTTTGGGTTTTGGCTACTGTAGCAGTTTCGTTTTTATTTAGCAATTAGTGTCTAATTATGGACTAATTAGGTTCGAAAGTTTCGTCTCGCGATTTCTCACCCAACTGTGCAATTAATTTTTTTTCGTCTACATTTAGTACTCTATGCATATGCCGCAAGATTCGATGTGATGGGTACTGCGCAAAAAATTTTGGGAACTAAACAGGCCCTTACATTTGCATGGTTTCGGTACAACCTAAATCTTCGTTATTTCTAAACCAACAGCAAATGGCCCACTTGATTACTTGACAAGTGGCAACTAGAATGAATTAGAGGGGGTAAGAGCTAACTTTGAGTTGTAGAAGTTTCCCAACCTTCTCTCATCCCATTTATATATGTTTGTCCGAATTTGGTACTATGATACATTTGATAGGTATTTGTAAGTGTATAAATAAATATGTTTAGATTTTGAGTGTGAAATTAGTATCCTTCAGCAATGAGGCAAGTTTATCACGTCTTGGTTAATGATATCGAGGCAAATCCTTTTTCTTCTTGTTTTCCAGTTTCCACCATTGTTTGCCTGTGCAAGTTGATTGATTGCAAATTAATTAAGAGGGATTCGTTTTGTATTGATCTTTTTCCTTTTTCAAATTCGGAGCTGCACACATCAACAAGTGCGCAACTTTTGATTTGGACTGATAGATGATCGTTAATATCGACGGTGCATAATCTTTTCTCTTTTAATCGATTAATCTCGCAACTTTTAGCTAGGCCCTCTCAGCAAACATGGTGACTTCATTTTACCCTCTTGTAACAATAAGATAACATATCATCTCCACTCATACTCCACGTTGGGTAAATAGTTAATTATATTTGACATGGTTTGTGAAACGGTATGTAAATACAAGCAAATGAGGTTCATTCATTGCTCACATACATTCTTTTGTAATCCAAATAAAATTTCAGAACTGGGCAGAAGAGAATAAATAACAACAAAATCTGGAGTTTGTGTGTGACCATGGAAATGGAGGATTCCTTTATGTACGCGACTCAATAGTACAGGTACATGCATTTCCCCCCCTGACTATACAATGCAAGTACCATAAACACCTACTATGTCACCTTTCTTGAAAGGAAAAAGTCCATTTTTGGCTCTCCAACTATGGCTGCAGTTTATTCTAGCCCTCTAACTCGAAAACCAGACACGCACAGTCCCTTAACTCTCAAAACCAGTTAAAATTGGCCGTCGCGCCATTCGACCGCGGTTTCCGCACAGTAAATCCACCATGCCCCCGCCTGTCAGGCCTTTCCCTCTCACCGCCAGGTTGGGACCACCTGTCATCCCCCTCCCTCTCTTCATGGCGGCGCTTGGCGTGTGAGAGAGCGAGAGCGGAGCGGGGAAACAGAGCAGGGGTGGCAGCGGTGCTTGCTGCGGCATGACGGAGCAAGGCGAGGGCGCGGCGGACAGCATCTTCCGTCCTTCCCTGTTGTCCGCGCGCAGCAGCAGGGGAGAAAAGGGCAGGGCAGAGCTGGGGGAGAAAGGGAGAGCAGAGGCGCGGTGGAGCAGGGCGCGACGACGGCGGCAGAGCAGAGAGCAGAGGAGAGGAGGAGGAAGAACAGGGGGCAGAGGAGGCGGCGGAGGCGAGGGACTGGTGAGCCGCTGAGCTCTCCCCAATCCCGCCCATGGCTACGCCATTCACTGCAGACGTAGGGCCAGCATGTGCGAGTGGCAATGGCGAGTGGCGCTCACCTTCCTCACCGCCGGCCTGGTCCCCACTCGCTCGCTCATTTGCGTCGCTTCATCGTAGAGCCGCAAGCAGCACAGCCGCGTCGCGTGTGCCCGTGGCCAGCCTGCTCCGGGCTCCCCCCGATTGCTCCTGGGCCGGCCGCGCCCACGCCGGGGAGCAGCCGCACTGGGGCCACGTCGCAGCCGCGACGGTGGCCGGCGGTGCGGCTGCGGCCAGACCATCTCTGCTATCTCCCACTCCCACCTCTGCTCTGCCCCCTCCCATCTTCCCTCATGCGCCCTACCTCCCTCGACCCTCGCCCTGCGCAGCCGGCTCGGCACCTCACCGTCGGCGCCCTGCGCCGTCGAGCTCTCACTCCCTCTGCTCTGCTCTCTCTTTCCCCATTTATACCTTTTTCTCTCTCTCTCACCCTCTTTCTTTCGTTTGCTTTCTGCCGAAGGGATGAGGATGGGCGGCAGCAGACTGAGGGCGGCGGCAGCTGCCCGAGGTGGAGGCCAAGAGAGGAGGGGCGCTCCGCCATTCCTTGCTCACATACGGGCACACCAAGAGCGTCGTGTGCTCCGTTGCGCTCTGCCTTGGCGTCGCGGTGCTGACCTACGCGCCTCTAGTGCCGCGTGGTGCGCCTCCTACACGACGGCTTAACGGCTCCTCTGGCGCACCATCGGCCCCGCGCACCCCACCGCTCGCCATTGACGGCGGATGGCTGAGCTGTCCCCACCGCTCAGTCCCCTCTCTCTCCCTCTGTAAATGGCGTAGGGCCTTGTGCGCTCACCCCACCACAACCTCCACGCTCCGAGTGCTCTCCATGGATGGTCGAGTCATCACCGTCAATAGTGCCTAGAGACGGGGGTCACCGAAGCTTCTGGCAGCGGCGCAAGCGGCGTCGCCATGGGCGGGATTGGGGAGAGCTCAGCGGCTCACCAGTCTTGTGCCTCCACCGCCTCCTCTGCTCCCTCTTCTTCCTCCTCCTCTCCTCTACTCTCTGCTCTGCCACCGTCGCCGTGCCTTGCTCCACCGCTCCTCTGCTCTCCCTTTCTTGTCGCAGAACCGACCAATTTATAAGAGTACAAGTACAATGGCAGCCCGCAAGCGGTCGCACTGTCATACTTGAACCCATATAAACTCGGTAGTCCGTCGAGTACCACGACGGGTCTCGATAAACGATTTACAACAACCAAGATCGCACATGATTCAACATACATGCCACATATTACATAAAGTTCACAGGTACATTTCATCATTAGAGTACGAATAAAAGTTATTACAAACCGAGTTTGATAGATAAAGCGGAAGCAATTAAGTTCGAAAATAAAGTTTCCAACATAGTTTGATACAGTGCCAAGTAGGATCACGGTCCACAAAAGCAAGGATAGGGATTAATAAAGAAGCCTGCCCAAGGCTTACTCCTCATCCACAGCGGGATAGAAGCAACTCTTGCAATAACCATGATACACAGTGCCATCTGCAACAATGGGAAATAAAACCCTGAGTACGAGAAGGTACTCAGCTAGACTTATCTGTCATGAACCAAAAATAAAATGACTCCAAGGATTATGCAAGGCTGTATAAGTGGACGTGACTCGACAACATTTTGCATAAAAGGCCATTGACTCATTGTACAGTTACAATTTCTTTATCAAGTTAATTATAACTATCCATTTCTAGATTAGCAACTATCCTGTGCCAAACATGTGGTATATCAATTGAGAAGCATACAATAGTAACCATAGCAGGTATTGTAATTCCATATTCATCCGAACCATCATGTTCCATAACACAGTTACTACGATGTTGGGACTAGCCAAGTTTCTCACTATCTGGGAGAGACGGCGATTCGAATTGATTTCAACCAGCTGGGAATTTATTCCTAACACAAACCCAGGTCTACCAGCCACGATAGCCTTAGGTCACCTTTGGTACAACTCAGGTACATATTTCGCGGGTCCATACCGCGCCGCACAATCTGGAACACCAGATGCCAGGACGTTCAGGCCTAGCCTGCCCTTGGGCTCAGTCTGATCGTTCCCCGGAAGGAGCGCACAACAGAACGGGTCCCGGCCTGAGTTGAATTACTCGGCTTCACGGTCGGAACGAGTTATCCGGCCAGCTAAGTGAGAGGCATGCGTTCAATCTTGTCAGAAGCGCCAACAATGATACGGTCCTTAACCGATACAGACGGGGATAGATCCACACCCAAGACCTCCATGCCTTGTTGCTTCTCTATCGATATCTCGCTCGGTCTCGATTTACTTTTACCCCCATGGTTCTGTTCCACGATAGCAGATATAGCCAACCGTGCTCCGGTATTCACCTATATCTCACAGGTGACAGGACATCACCCGACTTCTACCGGTCTAAGTATGGCTAAGCATATATTCGATCCTAGACCTATACCGGTTAAAGATGTAATATCTGGACAAGGAATGTACATGCACCAAGTGGTTCCATTCAACTCTTATAACCTAATGCATCAATCATAAGTACTTAAGTAAACATTTGTAAAATACTGGGAGACTTAGAATGCTCCGGGGCTTGCCTCGCAGAAAGGAAGTAGGGCGGTGGTCAGGACACTCCGGAAGCTCTTCAGGATTCTGCTCCACGCCTTCGGGAGCTGTGGCTTGCGGATTCTCCTGCTGGTCCCCTTCCTCTGCTTCTTCGAATTCCAGCAACGTTATCTCTTCCTCCAATCCTAGATGCATGAATATGGCATAAGTATTACGAATGCATATATGTTAACAAGTGCATCATGTTTATTGAGTAGGTGCATATCTCTTCTTGATTATTTAATTATCTACTTCCACAATGCATCGACTATACCACAAAACAGCAGCTACTTATTTCAATCATAACTGGAGTTCTACTAATCCAAATGCAGTGATCCTGGACTTTCTGGAAAGCTTATCAAATTATCTACAACTTTGTTATTAATCATTTTTATAGCAAACATCATCCCTATCTTGCAACTTATCAAACTACAGAATCTATCCGGAATCCTTTTAAATTTGCATTTTAAAGCAACAATACTTCTACTTCATGTAATCACTCAAAATTTGACAACATAAAGTCTACCAACAGTTTAAGCATACCAAATACATTTAAGATAATATAATGGTGAAGCCCAAACTATTTATTTAAATGCCTTTATTATTTTACTGAGATATGTAGGTTAAATAATAAACATATACCAGATGTACTTCATAAATTCTCAAAAATTTACAGTGCCTTACTAATTCTCTCAAAGGACTACTGTAAAAGTTTCATGCCATTTTGCCAAGTAGAACATCCTATACAAAAATGGCAAGGCAGCAAGGCTTGAAATAGCATAAATGGAAAACCCTATTGAAAAGTGTCAAGCAATAGATTTCCTATTTTTCTTAGCATCCATATGGTACTAGGATTACCTCCAACAAATTTCATGAATTTTGGATTCCTAAATAATTTATAAAAATTCATACAAGGATTAACTATTTATAAAAGAAAAATCTATAACTATAAATCTACACATGCACTGATCCTCAAATTTTTAACAGAGCTCATACATGTTAAGAATAGCTTACCACAAAAATTTCATAATTTTTGGAGCACAGGAACTCTAGATATAAAATAAACAAATTTGCATGCATTCTAAAACACATTTCAAATCTCTATTTAAATCTCCAAAAATTTCTACTGTAAATGTCAAGAATATATTTTTCCTAAATACTACACTTCCTAAGGAACACTACACAATTTATTGCACAATTTTGGAAGCTACCAAACTGGAGGTACAAAAATTACAAAACAACACCAGATCTGGATTTAAATGAACTAGCCTATTCTACTCCTGTCGCTGACCGGTGGGACCCGCCTGACAGAGGACCCCACACGCCAGTGAGACACGAACAGAGCAGCGGCGCTGCGAGACGGTGGCGCGGCCAAAGCTCGCTTACGATGAGGTTGCCGGCGGTGACATCATCACCCAGTGACCTACTCGACCTGGCGCATCTATCGCACCACTTGGCCGGCCCTATCGTCGACGCTAGTGACGACGGCGGCGGCCATGGTGGATCGGCGAGGCAGGACAACGGCGGTATGCCGGTGGAGGCCACAGCGAAGCAAGCACAGGCACAGACAAGCTTCTACGGACTCAGGCGAACCTAGCGCACCAACTAGCGTAGCGAGAGGTGGACTGTGGCGGTGTGGCCACGACGACGGAGTTGGCGGCGGGGCTCCAGCGAGCTTGCGCACGGCGCTGTCGCTTACCAAGTGCTATCAGCGGGCATGGGAGGAGGCAGTGGGTTGCTAGGGAGCTGGTGGTGCTACTGCGGTGACGAATGGGCGGCTTGGTGCGAGCTTGCGCTGGCTATGGCGACGGCGGCGCTGCGGGAGCTCGACGGCTGCGGCGGTTGCGCGCAAGGACGAAGGAGGAGCTGAGGAAATGAAAAATGGGACGCGGGATGGATCGGGCGGTCGCTGGCGGTGTTAAAGGCTCGTTCTGGCCGGCCAGGCCTCGGTGGGCAGGGCACTGGTGACGCGCGGCCGTCGCGGCCACCACGCGGCGCGCGGGTTCTGCCGGTGTCGGCCACTGAAGAATTGCGATTCAGTTCGTTAGTTAAGCAAAGCCGAGCCTGACGATGAGTTTTCGTGAAGCTATACCTGCGTAACCGTGACAAATTATCGTACATAGCCTGAAGCAAAGTTGTAGCTCAACGTACCAGCTACAACTATTGTTCAAAGACCTCATGCTAATTCGCAACAGGAACAGAGTAAAATCATCCCAAATATCGGCTGTCAGTCAGTCAAGGTTCATGACTTAGCAAAAATTTGCTAAGTGTTGCAAATGTTGATTTTTCTGATTTTTGTGATCCAATTTCACACATGTTAGGAGTTGAATCAGTTAATGACCCAAAAAATAAAAGTTGTTCCTTATAGCAAATACTACAACTTTGCTTTAGTGATCTCCTCCATGCAAGGTCTCTAACACCTAGTTCAAACTTGGTCAAACATGTCACATTTAAACGATGATATACATCAAAGCATGACTTAATGACCTTTTTACCCCTAACCATGAATATCAAAGTTGTTCATAATGATACTCTAAACATGTTTAAGCAATTTGCAAGGTCATTCAATCATTTCATGTAGTAGTCACTCATAGGGCTAGCTAGTGTAATCACATGAAGCTTAAGTGTTGGTTCATGAAATGTGACCATTAACAAAGTCCTATTTGCTAGCCTAGGTGTTGCTATATGTTTGTGTGACTCACATCCACCAAGTACCTGTGTCCACTCATGATCATATGCATAGACACATGGAGACATGAAATAACGAGAAAAGTTGCATATGTTTAAGAAACATGCGATAACAAGCAAACGTTGCAGATGTTTCAATCCAATGTTTGAATGGTAAATGCTTGTTTATGAATGCTTGATGATCATGCTTATGTTATGCCAGTCAAGTTATGCAAGGCTAACACCCGAGGTGTTACATTTCTCCCCCAGCTCTGCCATGCCCTTTTCTCCCCTGTTGCTGCGCGCGGACAACAGGGAAGGACGGAAGATGCTGTCTGCCGCGCCCTCGCCTTGCTTCGCCGTGCCGCAGCAAGCACCGCTACCACCCCTGCTCTGTTTCCCCGCTCCTCTCTCGCTCTCTCACACGCCAAGCGCCGCCGTGAAGAGAGGGAGGGGGATGACAGGTGGTCCCAACCTGGCGGTGAGAGGGAAAGGCCTGACAGGCGGGGGCATGGTGGATTTACTGTGCGGAAACCGCGGTCGAATGGCGCGACGGCCAATTTTAACTGGTTTTGAGAGTTAAGGGACTGTGCGTGTCTGGTTTTCGAGTTAGAGGGCTAGAATAAAACTGCAGACATAGTTGGAGGGCAAAAAATGGACCTTTTCCTTCTTGAAAAGCACGCACAGCATCAAACCAGCACAAGATACAGCCTGCTTGCTTAAACTATTTCAGCAGTACTTTTCAACCAACGAATAATATTTTTTTCTCACAACAAATCAACATAAGTATCCATATAGGCCAAATTTCAGCAATACTAATAAGCATGGCTGGGTTTTCCCAACATGCTAGGTAGAGCCCATGAAACAAAAGGGATTAGGCAAACTAGGGGTCGGTCCTACGGCTACAATCAATATGAGAGCGTGTTTAGTTCCCACCCCAAAATCTAAAAAAGTGCTACAGTACTCATCACATCGAATCTTGCGATACATGCATGGAGCATTAAATGTAGACGAAAAAAAAACTAATTGCACAGTTTGGTTGAAAATTGCGAGACGAACTTTTTGAGCCTAATTAATCCACGATTGAACACTATTTGCCAAATAAAAATGAAAATGCTACAGTAACCCAAATTTCCAAATTTGAGCAACTAAACACGCCCTGAGTCAAATGAAAGCATACAAAAAGAGTTCTATCCGAGAAGAATCCAATACAGTTAGGGACAGGACATATACTGTATGAGTAGCATCTAGGCATGCATAACATGGTGATCTTTTTTACAACAAAATTTGGAGCGTGACTCCATTTTTTTTTTTACTTTTTAGCCCCCTGGATGGCAGAAGTTCAATTTGTACGTACAAGGTATGCATAGCAAACGAATTTTATTGGACTGTGCCAAACCAGCAACAGGAAGAGAATAAGGGCATGTTTGGTTCACTTAGTAGCTACTAAATTTAGTAGTTTTTAGTCACTTTAGTAACTTTTAATTAAATACTATGACTAAAAGCTACTAAAAGAGCTTTAGTCATCTCTAGTAACTCTGGAGTTACTAAAAATGACTAAATCGTTTAGCAGCTACTAAAGTTTAGTAGCTCGAACCAAATACCCCTAATTAGTGCACACAGGGACAGGGCTAGCTAGGTCGTAGCGTAGCTAGTGGCTAGTGCCATTATTTGCATTGAGACGGTACGGTGTACTACTGGACAGCACGGTAACATCCTTGCAAAGTTGCAATCACGGATAGCCGTATGTCTCCCACGAATGACGTAGCAAACAGATCGATCAGAGGTGCATGAACAAGAACGAAGGCAAGGGTGACAATAATCTGCATGCAGAGAGGGGTCGTCACCACGATCGTACCAACAGTTGATGCTTTTCAGGCGTGAGACGGTGTTTTTTTCACGTAACATTTCATCATAAACATAAGTATAAACAAAATTTCAGCATAAACCAGGCCATGTTTAGATTACAAAAAATTTCAATCCGATGAATAGTAGCACTTTTGTCTTATTTGGTAAATATTGTCCAATCGTGGATCAACTAAGCTCAAAAGATTCATCTCGTGATTTCCAACTAAACTGTGCAATTAGTTATTTTTTTACCTACATTTAATGCTCCATGCAAGCGGCTAAAAATTGATGTGATGGAGAGAGAGTGAAAAAACTTGGAATTTAGAGGTGATCTAAACAAGGCCCCAGAGGCGGATCCAGGGTCCGCGCTGCCTGGGCTGCAGCCCAGGCAGAGTCCATGTAGCCCCTTTAACATATGTGGTGTTTAGCCTAAAAAAATTATGATCTTAATTAGACAAAAGGAGGCCTAGGAAACAAGATTAGATAATTTTGAACGTGAATCAGCAGCTTAGCCCGGGGCGCAGCCCCGTTCTGGATCCGCCCCTGGCATAAACGAACAGGTGATATTCCAGGTAATTCAAAGGTCGTTTGGGACATGTATATGTAGTAGCCACCTACAGGAGTAGTATATACGTACGTACAATCGCATGGTCAATTATAAAGCCAACTGTTACGCCTACTCTCTCAGTCCCCTAAAAAAAACTGCTATAGGATCTATACCGGTTAAATTTTCTTAAGTTGGGCTATATTTATAAAAAAAATAGCAATATTTATATTTCTAAATAAATTTGTTATAAAAATACATTCAACTAATGATACTAAGTATGTACCAAAAATATTAATAACTTCTTATATATATTTGATTAAAGTTAAAAAGTTTGACTTATCGAGAAATGAGAATACGACACTTTGCTATATTATTTAAAAATCCATATAGAAGCTTACCCACATCATTAATAGCCCGTCCATCTCATTCTCTCAGAGTTTTTTCTTCAAGTATGTGCATCAGCTCCGGGCGTAGACTTCTTTCTCTCCCATCTTCTTTCTTCCACCTTAATTAATACACATGTAGCGGGCCGTTTGGATGAAAGCCCCGCACCCTGCAGGAGCATGTTCGTTTGGTTGTGGCTTGTCGTAAATAATCGTAAATTTTTAGCTGAAACAGTATTTTTCTCTCACACAAACCAGCCAGCAGTACTTCTTCACGAACCAGCAATGATACGAACCAGCCAACCAAACAGGCTGTCGTAGCCCAGACGACCAAAATCAGACGCCTGGGAGTGCACCACGCGCCAGGCAAATTTAACCTGGAGTAAATTGTAAACCAAACAGCCCCATAATGCACAACATCTTACATAGCCCGTGTATATTATTCTTGCATCAAGAGCGCGCTTGGCCTTGAAACCCCGATGAATTCGTTGAGCGTACACATCTAGGCTCCACAGACCACATCATTCATCATCATCAAAGAAATACCGTAGAGACGAGAAAATGACAAACAAATAATAGCCGTTTTGGATAAACGCGCGCACGAAGAGAATTTTTGAACAATAAACACTATCATACCATTCAGACTACTCCCTCCGTCCAAAAACAAGTGCACTTCTAGAGTTCAATTTTTTTCCAAAATAAGTGCACATTTAGATATAAGATAAACTAACTTCACTTGTTTTTTTCTATTTTTCTGTTCCCAAGGTACAATGATTATACTTTTATAAGGGCGTATATGTAATTTCTCGCTAACCTTGATCTCTTCACCTATACTCTAGAAGTGTACTTATTTTGGAACAGAAAGAGTAGAAGTCTTTTTTTTTGGGAATTAGGACGTCTAGTACGGTCTTAGGTGGTTGCAGGCCGTACGTGCATGCATGCATGGATGGGGCGTACACGACACATGGCGTGGGCCAAGGCCCAGCCAGGCCCAGTACGTTGTGCGGCTAGCAAGGCATCACCAGGAGCCGCGTCTGGCATACGGCACGATCCAGGAAAACCTTTTCCGTTCCTCCTACTACTCCTACGCTGCATGCAGCTAGCATTGCATGTCTGCATCGCTGCAACTCTTTTTTTTTGCCCCCTCATCATTCATCTATATTCCCTGTCCGTTTTGGATACGTGTTGCAAGTAACTCTAGCTATGTTATACTGTACATAAAATAATCGAGGTAGAGTCGTAGAGATAGAAAGTCACAAGCTTTTTTTTTTCATTACTTGGAAAGTGTTGTTTTTTAGCTGAATATATATACTTGGATATTGTTTGGGTGTACGTGTCTCTCACTCTTGGACGGATTGGATGCCCATCTTTCTTGGTCTCTCTTCTCATGAGAGATTCAGACTTGAGAGGACCTCACGTCAGAAAAAGAGTCGCTATGGGAATCATGCTGGTCAAATTTTCTAAACTTTGATTAGGTTTATAGAAAATACGTGCAACATTCATATCTCCAAATAAGTTTATTATGAAAGTATATTCAACGGTCTACCTAATGATACTAATTATGTACCATAAATATTAATATTTTGTTAAATATATTTGGTCAAAGTTAAAAGTTGCTGACTTTTTGGGAAGCGAGAATGACTCTCTTTTTTTTTTTTTGACAGAAGTAGGAGTATGGTAAAGCAAGCCCCTCCTCATCAAAGAGC
Organism: Miscanthus floridulus; assembly: GCF_019320115.1. NCBI lineage: Eukaryota > Viridiplantae > Streptophyta > Magnoliopsida > Poales > Poaceae > Miscanthus > Miscanthus floridulus. The sequence continues at coordinate 19,360,052 of NC_089595.1, forward strand.
TAGGGTGCCAACCGCCAAGTGAAGGGTCCCTTCGCTATGGTGATCTATCTTATCTTGATAGGAGTAGTACATGTATATAGTATACGACAATGAGGAGTTTTTGGGTGTATATAAATGTCTCGTTACATGCATATACATCCGTTAAAAAGCCTCGCAAAGGAAAGAAAGATTAATCCATTATGGTGCACTGAAGAAATGACTCAAGATAGAGTCAAGACTCAAGGCCTTCTAAAAAGGAGGATTGTATTATTGAAGTCAAAGACAAGAGTAAATGGATTGAGACTATTTCCGAATAGCCACATAGAGATAAGATATGATAGAGAATAGAGAGATGCATGAGCATGATGACGAAGGCCAAATAGTAGACTATTTCTGAATAGGCATACACACAGATGAGATAGAGAGATGCATGATGACGAGGGTCAAACAGTAGCATATATATATATAGTAGATACGAACTATATATGCTCTGGGACTGCATCGATTAAATTGGTGATGATAAGGCAGTTGAGATTTACAGTTAAACGACGGTGCACAGCAGGTACAGCACAGTGCGCAGATATATACAGCGGAGGAACCAATGCAAGTGGGGCCATGCATGCATGATGCATATATAAAAATTGTGACACGAGACGACCGTTTGTTGGGCGTACATATATGGCGATGCATGCATGCAACACGTGGCTCCGTTCGCTTCACTGAAAAAACAAGCCGAAACATTGTTTCGGCTGATTTGTTATGAGAAAAAAACATTATTCCAGCTGGAAAAGACGGATTATAAGAGAAGCGAATATGGCCGTATCCCCTTCCATCCAAATGCTCCAACAAAACACTGCTACTGTTTCTTTCTTTCTTTCTTTGTTTCTTTCCTGTGTGAATGAAACAAGCTAAGCTTAAGTAAAATCTGAGCAGACACAGTTTCAAAAAAAAAAAAAAAAAATCGGATCGAGCAGACACAAGCACACAGTGTCACCACATGCGTCTCCAAATAGAGGTGTGGCCGTGTGGGAGCATCAGACGCAGATCAGAGCATGCATGCATGTTACTGGTAGGGTATAGTACATCTTTGACCAATGGAAAGGGTGCACGAGCATGATCGTGAAATTAAACAAAGTCAACTTACTCAACTGCAGCGTAATAACGTTGGATCCGATCGGATCCTCCATGTTGTTGGGCCTGGGCCTGGGCCTAGTAAACCAAACATTCTGTTTGTTACAGGCCCACACATGGGTTGCTGGATCGAGGCTGAATCGGAAAGATTTATTGTGGCTTGGGGGCACACCTCAAGGGCAAGCAAGAACTTGCTAGCTAGGCTAGCCCGTTGATGCCATTGTTTGCCAAATCAAGCAACAAGCCGCGTAACACGATTTTTTTTTCATGTGTATAAAATCCGTGCATTGTAACAACAACAATAATACCATGTTAATCCAAATTTAAACATATCTTGTACTACTACCAGAAAACGATATTTTGAGTATGATATTCGTAACATTATGTTTTGTAGTCATCGGTGGTCGTCATTGGTACATGAGTCTTTACGAAGCACGAACCATTTGCATATAATTGAAGTTTTGATGCGAATCCATATGATCATATTGCAACATCTCCAAATAATTGAAGTTTTGCTACATGGGCTGCGGCAAGTGGGTCACATTGCAACATGTGCAATAATTGATCTACTTTTCAAACATTCAGATGCAACACATGCAACATACGTCTGAAGAAAGATGAAACACTTGAAACATGCATTTGAAACACTTGCAAAAACATCTGAAAACACTTGAAAATTATTGTAAACACGTACGCAACATCCAGATAAAACACTTGCTACATATATATGAATATATGCAACATCTAGATAAACACACTTGCAACATATGTATGAAATATATGCAATATCCAGATAAATATACTTGCATTATACGTCTAAAAAACAGATGAAACATTGGGAACAAAAGTTTGCAACACACGCGTACAACCATTGCAACATATACAGCATCTTGATATATTTTTGCAACATCCATATGAAACACTTGTAACACACCTCTGAAACATTTAAAACACTTAAAACAGACGCTTGCAAAATGCGCTTTCAAGCACAACATTTACTTGCTGCTTGGATGAAAATGGGGGCTCGTCGACGCGAAGCTCAATGCCACGGAGTGGCGCTGCGGTCGTAGGTGTGGAGCTCGTTAACGGCATGGACCTTGCCAGGGACCACGGCAGGTGGATGGAGCGTGGACGCGACGGGAGGCACAAGTCTGAGTGGGGGCACGCGGCGCGAACTGAGGCGGCACGGGCGAGGGCGGGGTCCGTCCTACGAGCAGGGGCGTGCAGAGGCGACGCGTGCGGGGTCCGTCAGGATGGACAGATGCCCTTTCAGGAGCATTACTGTTATTCTATACGCCACCATGAGTTGTCGAACACGGAAACTAGATAAAACCTCTCTGTAGTGAAAATGAATTTTTAACTATTTTTTGATGACATAGCTTATTACGTACATCATTTTGCGAGAGTTGTTCAAAGCAGTCTAAGTCTCTACGTCACATGGAATTAATAGTTCTTGCATGGAAATTATGACCCTTTGTGCACGTGACTTGTGTGTGGAACATGACAGAATCCTAACAGACAAAATGGGGAAGAATCCTGTCCGACTTGCTCGTGGAACACGAGAAACTCCTCTGCCAAAATCGTAAGAGAGACAGGGGACCAAGAATCAGCAGTTGCTTCTCTACATTTCCACAAGAAGTAAAGAGCAAAGAGCAAATGAGCCATCCAGCGAATCAAAGGCATCCCTAACCTTCCTTTGTTGGATACGTAAAGAATTAAAGATGGAGAGAGGGTACACAATTCTCAATTGGTGACAAGTTATCTGACGATTTAGCATCAAATTGTAGGGAAACATTACAACCTTCACCCATCGCGGTATGCAACCTTCACCCAATTACAAAGGTAGGGAAAAATTAAAGGAGAACAAGAACAGGACTAAGTCATCATGTCCATTATTTGGTCGCAACAATGCTCACAATCGGAGTAAGAGGCGGAGCTTCTGAGACAAAGTATGATATTTTTGCATATGGTATTTGCATATGGTATTTTTTTTCAATCTCTGAGTAGTATGATATTTTTGCATATGGTATTTGCATATGGTATTTTTTTCAATCTCTGAGTAATAGATTTTTGAGCCAGACAGAGCTTCTGAGACAAAGTATACTGGGACTTGTCTTTTTATGTGTTCATTTTCCTATTCTTCAACTAAAACTACACTTACTGCACTTTCTGTTGCTGAGACATATAGGAGTAATTTGGCCCCTGAGATTGGTGTGGTTAGTGTGTTTGGCTTTGACAAGTAGCTTTTTATTTCTTCGAATGCATGTTGTTGCGAAGGTCCCCATGTAAAGTCTCTTTTTGTTTCTTTGAGTCCTTGAAATATTGGCAGACTTCGCTCTGCTGATTTTGAAATGAACCTATTTAAGGCGGCAAGCCTTCCTGTTAATTTTTGGACGTCCTTCATATTTTCAGGAGCTTCCATATTTAGGATTGCTTGGACTTTGTCTGGGTTAGGATCGATTCTTTTTGCTGATACAATGCAGCCTAGAATTTTGCCCTTTTAGACTTCGAAGGTACATTTTTTAATATTCAACTTCAAATTTGCTTTTCTCATATTTGTAAATGTTTCTCGGAGATCTTCGATGTGGTCTTCTCTTTTCTTGCTTTTGACTACTATGTCATCAACATAGGTGAGTAGATTTTTGCCAATTTGCTTGTGTAGCACTATTAAAGTCATTCTAACAAATGTCGTGCCAGCATTGCGAAGCCCCTCTGCCATTCTTACAAAACAGTAGGTCCCGAATGGGGTGATAAAACTTATGAATTCTTCATCTTCTTTTTCTCATCCAAATTCAGAGAAACAATCCAAGAAACTTAGCATTTCACTTCCGGCTGCTTGATCGACTAATGTGTCAATTCTTGGTAGTGGAAAATTATCTTTTGGGCATGTTTTATTGAGATCTGTGAAATCAATGCACATTCGCCATTTTTCATTGTTCTTCTTGACCATGACAATGTTTGCTAGCCAAGTTGTGAATTGAACTTCTCTTATAACTTTTGCATCAAGCAGTCTTTGAACTTCAGCTTTGGCAGCCTGAACTCTGTCTTCGGCTAATTTTCTCAACTTTTGCTTTTTTGGTCTGACTTTTGGATCGATGTCTAGTTTGTGTTCATTTATGTCTCTGCTGACTCCTCCTAGATCATTGGATGACCAAGCGAATATATCTTTGTTGCTTCGAAGAAATTCCACAAGTTTGTCCTCTTCTTCTTGAGAAAGTCCAGTACCAATGATGACTTGTTTGTCTGGGACTAATGGATCAAGAGGTACTTTTTTTTTTGTTTCTTCACAAGCTTGAGCTTTGATTTGAGGCTTCGCATTTTCTGTTTCTTCTTTTTCTTCTTCAATGATTACGTGATTATTCTTTTGTCCTAGAGTGTATTCTTTTTCAATGTTTCTTGCCTGCAGGACCAAGATACCAATAACCAAGCTAGAAGCAGCACCAACAGCACTAGTACTACTTCAGTGGGCGAGGATCAAATCAGAAAAATCGTCCACAAGGTCCTAAAGGAGATGCAAGAAGACAAATCTGCAAAGCAGCTGCCGACACCTAGTGATCCAATTGTGTCCGCAACCACAGAGAAGAACGAAGAAATCCGGGAGACAACCACTGAACAACAAATCATGAAGAAGATCGAAGAAGTCAAGCGCAAGATTAAAGAACAGCTGAATATAAAAGATATTTTTGTGCATAAGATTCAAAATCATTTGCACAATAAAAGCACCTTGATCATCCTCAAAGTTGATCCCAACTGTATATCCAGGTGGGAGGAGACCCGAAAAGCTTTGAGCATGTTGGGTCGCGACATGCGCGCAGTGATCGTGACCACAGCAAACAACACTCAACGGGCTGAAGAATACTGCTATCCACAGCAGAAGCCTATAGACTGTTCCAGGGTTGGCCTCTACCATGATACTGTGCTCCAGCATACAAGACAGCATAAGAATAATGACATCTACTGCAGTCCCCAAATTATTCGTGACATCTTGGTCCAGTGTGAGCCACATGAATTCTGCATGAAGATCTTCGCTCATGCTATGTACAGCAAACCCAAGAGGAGCAATGATGAACTGCGCGAGCTGCTCAACACACTGATGGCTGTTTCCCCAAAATCATTAGGCAATACTGCTAAGAAGATGCTCCAGTTCTCCTTTAGTGACCTGTCTAAGGAATACAAGTCCTGCTTGTTGTACGTAGCTATCTTCTCTCAAGGATACATCATCAGGCGGTCAACCTTCAGCCTGTTCGTTTGGCTGTGGCTTGTCGTAAACGATCGTAAATTTTCAACCGGAATAATATTTTTCTCTCACACAAACCAGCCAGCAGTACTTCTTCACGAACCAGCCAACCGAACAGGCTGCCCTTGATAGGACCAACGGCGGATCCAGAAAATATTTCAGGGGACTGAACAACACTGCTGCTCGATCTTAAGTCTTAGCTCCTACACTATAGAACTTTGTCTAAAAATTCATGGGGGCTCCACAGAAGGTTCCACTGTTCCGGTATGGGTAGGGGGGGCTTGAGCCCCCCCCCACCCCACCGTTGGATCCGCCCCCGGATAGGACGGTGGGTTGCAGAATGGCTGATAACCAGGGAAAACTGGCCCACTTCAGTGCATCTGGCCGAAAGATGTTTTGAAGCACTCGTCGACCGTTGGTTACTTTATCCGGCTTCTATTGGTGCTACAGGAAAGGTCAAAGGCTGCAAGGTGGGTGAACTAGTTCATAAATTCATTAGCAAGATAGCTAGAAAACAAGGCATTCTGCACACACACCTGTCAGATCGTTTGGCCCGACACTTCTCCATTTTCAACGATATCCAGCTCCGCCACTCTAATAGGATCCAAGATTTCTTGCATAAGCTCTCTAGATCACCTCAAATGTCCCTGCTCAAGTTGCTAGATCTAGAAGGGTGTTGATACTGCTTTAGCAGGGGCAGGGAGGGCCATCGCTACCTCAAGGCTATTTGCACGAAACTCTTACTGCTCAAGTATCTAAGCCTAAGGAAAACGGATGTTACCCGTTGGCCTGCTGCAATCAACAACCTCCGAGAGCTGGAGGTGTTGGATATCCGGCAGACCATAGTGCCTGAGACTGCAACTAGAAATGTCCGGCTCCTTAAGCTGAGGTTCCTGCTGGCTGGTTATTATGTTAATCCAAGTCTCAGTAATACTCACACTGGCACATCAGTCAGGGCCAAGAGATTTGTGACTAGTGTAGAGGTTCCTGAAAAGATTGGGAATATGGAACAAATGGAGGTACTGTCCAATGTCAGCCACGGAATAGTCAAGATTTGTATGAAATTGGAAAACTATGGCAGCTGAGGAAGCTCGGTCTGGTCATCCAGGACGAGTATCATCACCTCCGTAAGTTGCTTCAATTGATCAGTGACCTACGCTATTGCCTCCGGTCTCTGTCAATCACTCTTCTTCCCACAGACTCCAGCACAAGTTTAAGGACTCTCAATCTTCTTGAGAGCCTAAGCATAAGTGGAACCTCACAAAAGGTGAAGCTTCTTCACAACTTGCTGAACAAAGATGTTAAAGAACTTGCCAAGGTAACTCTAAGTGATACCTTGCTGAAGCAGGATGATCTGGATGCCCTCGCCAAGCTGCCCAGATTGCACTGTCTCAGACTCCAACACATTTCATGCACTAAGAGCAAGGCTAATAATACAACCGGCTTGCTGGCCGTAAGGTTCCTTGTAGCCTTCTCTCAGCCCACTCATATAGTAGTTGGCTCTTTACAGTTAATACATGGTCCACTTGTCTCTCTCACAGACTTTATTGGTTCTTGTGCCTAAACCGGCTGTAAGCTTACAGCCCACTTCTCCTCTCTCTCCTCCCCTCTCTCCTCCACCTCAGCATTTAGTCGGCTTACAACCTGCTATTATACTTGCTCTAAGAGCAAGCTCACCTTCAACGAGGATGAATTCCCAAATCTCAAGTGCTTTCTTTTTTAGGGATCCAGCATGACTGACATCAGCTTCCAAGCTGGAGCAACACATGGGCTGACAAGATTGTTTTGTCCTTCAACGTTGATGCCTTTCAAAATATTGAGGAGCACCAACTGAATAATACTGTTAGATAATCTACTGTTACTTTGTGTGAACACAGCAAGGAAAGGCGGCGTCGAAAGGCCCCCTGCTGTGATACTGTAGCCGCTGCAGGAACAGGCGCCGCACGGCTCACCTGCAGCACTGTAGCCACATGCAGAGGCCGGCGCAGAGTTATGTTATCTAGTCACTGTTGCAGCAGGGCAGCTGTACTGGGACTAGATGGATAGAGTTATATAAATAGACTACCACGACAACTCAGTAAAGAGAGTTCAGATTTGTCATATCTCAGATAGGGCTTCGACCAACGCTGGTGTCTTGTATAGTGTGTGCATGCTCTGTTCTCCCTTCTTCTTCTAACTCTAGCCATTGTGCGTGGGGATGGACAACGCTTGTTCGTGGTCGGCACGGCTAGTGGGTGCTCGACAACACAAGCGGGTGCTCGGCAAGACTGGTGAGTGGTTCACTCACCTGAGCCGGTGATCCTGTGGACCAACAAGTGATATCAGAGTCGTACAAGCGTCGTCGCTAGACTAACCGCTGGCGATGACGGACGGTTCGGAGATGGGCGATAATAGTGGCACTGTTGTGGCTGTCCAGCCACGACCGGATGTCGTTGTTCGCACGGTGCGGGGGGTCAGCGGCACCAGTTGACCGATGCTGACTCACACCAATTATGGAGAGTGGTCGGTGACCATGAAGGTCAAGCTCAGAGCCCGACGGCTCTGGAATGCTGTTGACAAGGGCACCGACAAAGAGGAGGATGATATGTCAGTGTTGGAGGCTATCCTCACTGCTGTACCGGCTGAATACTGGGAGCCATTGGGGGCGAAGAGCTCGGCTAAGGAGGCGTGGGAGGCTATTGCGGCGATGTGCGTCGGTTCTGACTGCGCAAAGAAGGCGACGACCCAACTTCTGAAGCAGGAGTACGCCAACCTTAAGTTCAAGGATGGTGAAATGGTGGAAGACTTCTCCCTCAGTCTGCAGACGCTCATCAGCAAGCTGAAGAGCCACGGCGTCACCATCGACGAAGAGGAGGAGGTCTCCAAGTACCTCCACTCCGTGCCAGCAAAGTACATCCAGATCGCTCTCTCCATAGAGACGATGCTGGACTTGTCCACCCTCTGAAAGGTCGAGATGGCGACTAGAGGGGGGTGGATAGTCATTTCTAAAACTTCATCGTGTCGGCTAACCGAAACAAGTGCAAAATTAAAATTATCGATCTAGCCAAGACTACACCCCTCTATCTTTGTTCTCTAGCACCTTGTAAAGATCTTAGTTAAGCAACAAAGGTGCTGGGCTAGCTAGAGCTCACCTAACCAATTCTAGGAGTAATGTCACACAAACCTATGCCACTAGTACTTCAAGCAATGAGGGAGCTCCTACACATGCTAGTAAGCAAAAGCACAAAGTCAAATAAGCTCACTAGCAATGCTCAATAACAAGGCAACCAAAGTCAAATTAGAGAGTATAAATACTTAGCTACACAAACTAATCAAAGTGACTAACAAGGTTACACAAACCAAATTTGCCACGCAAGGAAGCTACTTCTATGCTACCCAAGCAAGAAACTAACTAGTAAGCTACACAAACTAACTAATTACAAGAGCAACTACACAAGCACAATGTATATGAAAGTAATTACAAGATTGTGTAACGAGGATGTAAACCAATGGGAAGAACAAGGTTGACACGGTGATTTTTCTCCTGAGGTTCACGTGCTTGCCAACACGCTAGTCCCCGTTGTGTCGACCGCTCACTTGGTGGTTCGGCGGCTAATTGACATCACCCGCCAAGCCCGCACGTCGGGCACCACAAGAACCTACCCCGAAAGTGATGGTAGCTCAATGACACGCTTTACTAGAGTTGCTCTTCGTGACTCCCGTGGGGCGAGCACAATGCCCCTAACAAAGCTCTTCTCCGGAGCACCGCACAAGATTCTTGCGGGCTTCGACGGAGACCACCACCAAGCCGTCTAGGAGGTGGCAACCTCCAAGAGTAACAAGCACCACTAGCTTGCAACTCGATCACCTAGTGCCACTTGATGCAACCTCATGATGCAATCGCACTAGAATCGCTCTCTCACACAATCGGATGATCACTATCAAGCATATGTGAAATGGAGGGCTCTCAAGCACTACTACACAAGCCACCAAGGCTCTAGTGTGCTCTGCAATGGGCCCAAGGCCGAGACCCCTTCTATTTATAGCCCTACGGGCTAAAATAGCTGTTACCCCTTCACTGGACGTTTTTTGGGTTGACCGGACGCGCCGGTCATATCGACCGGACGTAGGACCCCAACGTCCAATCAATGGATACTCGCCATGTGTCGCCTTCGTTCAACCCCAGTCACTTGATCTCAACGGTCAAGTGATGACCGGACACAGCTGCTTAAACTGATCGAACGCAACAACCCCAGCGTCCGGTCGTTTCTAGTAAGGTACCATTCACGATCGGATGCGTCCGGTCGGTCATGATCGGACGCAGCGTCAGCGTCCGGTCCTTCTCCAACTTTTCTGTGTCACCTACGTCACCGTACTTTAGCCTGACCGGACGCACCCTGTTAGCGTCCGGTCACTTCCAGCGCTAATGTCCGATCAAAGACCGACGCCTGCACGCTCTCTACAGCCACTAAACGGACGCAGGACCCCAGTGTTCGGTCACCACGTGACCAGCGTCCGGTCCACTCTATGAGACCCTATCTTTTCTGTATAGGGCGCAAGTGGCACCATCGGACTATCCGCACTCTATGGACGGACACTTCGCCGGTGGAGTTACGAACCCTTGCCTCCGTTTCTTCACCGAGTTGATCCACATCAACTCCAACTTCATCTCCTTTATAAATGTGCCAACACCACCAAGTGTACACCACCATGTGTATGTGTGTTAGCATTTTCACAATCGTTTTCTAAAGGATTAGCCACTCAACTTGCCACACCACTCAATCCTAGCGATGATGCAAAGTTAGATCACTCAAGTGGCACTAGATGACCGATATGCAAACAAGTTTGCCCCTCTTGATAGTACGGCCATCTATCCTAAATCAGGTCATCAACTTCTCTACACACCTATGACCGGTGAAATAAAATACCCTAGGTTATACCTTTGCCTTGCGCATTTCATTCCATCTCCTCCAATGTCGATGCAACACATGCACCAACATGACCAACAATGATATGATCCACTTCATATCATCACGTGATCATATTGGTTCATCGATCTTGACTGTACTTGCTTTTCACCATTGCCTTCGTCCATCGGCGCCAAGTCTTGCTCAAGCTTCACCGCCACGTGGTCCATCGCTCTAAAGCCTCCGACTTGCCCTTCATGCTTGCAACCGGTCCATCAAGCCAAGTCTTATCTTGATCTTCTCCACCTTGATCACATGACTCAATGTCATGTCTCATGTGCAATGAGCTCCTTCATCATCACATGTGTGAGCTTTACAACATCTCCAAGCCATTTTCACCTTCATGGCATATGTTGCTCACACATATAAACCTGTGGACTAATCACCTGTGTATCTCAAATAAACACAATTAGTCCACCTAGGTTGTCACTCAATTACCAAAATCACACAAGGACCTTTCAATCTTCCCCTTTTTGGTAATTGATGACAACTCTATAAAGATATGGAAATTAAGCTCTTTTGGATTCATGTTGCTTGCCCAAGCAATTTTACTATGTGAAAATGATTTTGGACAAGTACCACAAACCCGAGATGGTAGTATTAGCTCACCCTACATATGTGCTAGAGTGTTTGATTTGAAGCTCGCACATATGCATAGATTAAAAAATGTGGGAGAGTAATTACTACTAAATGATGCTAAGGTGTATAGAATAAACCTTTGAAGCGTGTACCAATCGGAGTTGCACCTTCATCCTATGCATGCTAGTTATCAAATCATCATTCAAGTTCTACAACTAGCATACACCACACAAGCATGCATATTGAATTTGAAAGCTTATGCAATGCAAGCAAGCATATGAATATGCACATATCAAATGCAATCAATCAAAGTTCATGAGCTTGCTCCCCCTACTTGTGTGTTTCTCTTGTCCAAGAATTTTGATCCATCTCTTTTCTTTAATGTTGATCCCTTTTTGTCCATGTCCATGTCCAACCTCTACTTCTTTGAGTTTTTATATCTTATTTCTCCCCCTTGTACAATCTCAATCTCAAAGCTTTCATATCTTTGTACAATCTCTCCCCCTTTGTCATCAATTTTCATAAAAGGTGTGCTTCTCATTGATGCAAAGGTATGCATTTAGGGTAGATAGTTGAGGCTTGAATCTTACTTTTTTGAAGGACATCACTTGATTGTTGGAATGACACCATTTGTAAATACCACTTGTAAATTGTACCACTTGTATCTCGTGTAGGACTTCTTGAAATACCACACATAAGATTTTTTATCTTGAGATCAATTTATGGGACACCTCCCCCTATATGATAGCATGGGTCATCCATTTGATACACTTGAGCTCTTGTAGGTGAAGGATGCATTCTTCATTTGATGATCACTTAAAGTTGAGGATCACTTGTGGAACCATCGTCTTGCATGATTGATACCATGTGTAGATATGATATCACTTGAAAGAATTTTCTAGTATGGAACCACTTGTTGGATTTATCAATAAAAACCATTTCTTGAACATTTGCTATCTTCATGAGTACCACTTATAGGATATCACTTGTGAGTTGATCTAGACATTATTTGTAGATTCTTGATGAAATGCTTGAGTCTAGATACCACTTGAAACAAATGAACTAGATATTCATTTGCATTGTTGTCTTGTGCTTGTACTTTTATCACTATCATGAGCTTCTATGGTTAAGTTGAACTAAATTGATTTGCCTAAGCTTTTAGGTCTGGTTTGAACCAATGACAAGCTTCTTCACACCTCTTGCAAGGGTTATCTTGCCAATATTGTACTTGTCACTTGTTAGCAATCCAAATTAGATCAAGTACTTGGGATCACTAGCTCATGAACAAATTCATATACTAACCACTAGATCAAGTAATAATTCAAGCAATAGTGGTAGGTTATGAATTTAAACATTTCATTTGTTATGCATGATCCTATGAAGCATGTACTATATGCACTAACCGCATACTAGTAAGGGATGAAATGATCATGCACATTACAATGACACCTTTGCTATATTGGAGTAGAGGATAGTCAATTAGATTCCAATTCATTACTCCAATAGCAATGTGAAGTTCAATTATAAGCTTGGTGAAGACCAATAGATACCATGTTGAATTCCATTGTTCACCCATATGAAATGAATACCACTTATGATCAAGAGCAATTTCTTGTTGTGGTTGGCTTGCTTCATCTTTTGATCAATGCTTACATGAGAGCATCAATTTGAGAATACTACTTAAAATATCATGACTAGCTCTCTTTTGGGTGTTGCTTGCTTTTCTTGATCAACCCTTTTGATTGCTTCAACTAAGCATCTCAAATGTTCCTCGGATCACCACTTCCATGTTAGCCTTCCAAGTACCACATTTGGTTCACCTACACATAGGCGGCAAGCCCCTACACTAGGGAGAAGTGACCTCTCTCCAAAAACCATCCTTGACACTCACTTGAAATAACTTGATTGATTGATCCAAGTGATGGACTTAACTTGATGGGTAACCTTAATTCCTTCTTTAAGTCCTTTTCTTTCTACCAAATGATCTCCAATCATATCTAGAACTTAAATTTCATCTTCAACTTAAGTTTGATCTTGATCTTCATCTTGAGTACCAAAAATGTGCAAAGTACACTCCACAATCAAATGGCATTGTAATCTTTGCTTGTTATGCTTCTAGATCTTCTCAAAACCAAACTTATATGCCTCAATTACTTATAAACATGTTTCCAATTTGAGGATATTTTAATCAAAGTGACTCTAGATCAATCCAATATTTGTCACTTTTCTGGTAGATTCTTGGTTAGCTCATGATCATCCAACTAGCAAGCTTCAACTCAATTATTTGCAAGTCATCAAATATATCCAATGAATCACCAACAACTTGAGTTATAGCACTTGGACTTTACTCAGTTAATCATGGCATTGGGATAATGATCATCACTTATCAATACTTGGCTCAACTACATAATCAACAAGATGAATACCATTTGAACCAAGCCTCCAATGCCAATGGTACCTATAAACAATCATCCACTTTTTGATGGTACCCAAACTAGTTTGGATACTCTCAAGTTAGGAGCAACATACTTAGGCATAGCCTTAGTATGAATAGCATGATGTTTTGCAATAGCAACCATAGAGGTACCATTACCATCCTTCCTAAGCATAGAATCATCATCAATTGAAATAGGCTTAGGAGTGTTACCTAGGGGACATAAATATGACATGTGTTCTCTTTCCTAGCATGAGTAGCACTTTATCTTTGATTGAGCCTTCTCTTCCTTGCTCATGTGGTACTTCTCATTGCCTTGCCTAGTCATGGATTGCTTGAGCCTTCTTCTCAAGCTTGGTAGGACAGTTTGAGGCAAAGTGTCCCGTACTTCCACACTTGAAGCACTTGATGTGAGCATAATCTTTCTTCTCATCTTCATTCTTGCTCATCATCTTGGCATCTTAAGTTTGCATTGGATGCCTTACCTTTCCACCCCTTCTTGTTTTCTTCTTCTTTATCATCAAATCACCACCATCTTCATGGTTGATCTTGATTTGCTCTTGGGGTGTCTTCTCTTGCAGAACTTGTGGCTTTGGTTGAGGATCTTTTAGTTGCTTCACCAATTGCTTGGTTGGGCACATTAAAGTAAGGTGACCCTAAGTGCGGCACTTAAAGCACTTCACATGCCTTAGCCTCTCTTCTTCTTTCTTCAACTTGAGCTTTTCTTCATTGGGGAAACCATTTGCAAGATGTCCCACTTTATGACACTTGAAGCACATGAAATGAGAGAGCTTCTCTTGTTCTTACTTCTTCATCTCTCTTTCATATCTTCTCTTGCCCCATCTTTTGCCCTTGATCTTGCTCTTGTTGAAGCCAATGCCACTTATGTCATTGCGGCTTTCTTGATGATTGACTTCGCTGGCTGTCGGAGATATTTCTCCCAACCACCGCCTCACGTCGCCGGAGAGCTCAAGAGAGCGTCGAGGTTGCTGGGGGAAGCTGGGATGAACGACGCCGCCATTGTCGTGCTCTACTCTTTCCCTTCCCCTGCTTCTTCCCCCTCAGCTCTGCTTCTCACGCCGCGCGTGGACACGACCAAGGCCGGCACGAGGCCTGTAGTACCACGCCAAAGCTGACGCAGTCCGAGCCGATGCCGCCCTGGCCTTGCTCCACCATCGACGCACCTCCTTTGCTCCCTCTTCTTCCCTCCCTCCCTCTCCTCTGCTTGTCGAGGCCGAGCACCGCCGCGCCGCGCTCGCTAGTCATCGTAGCCATTGCTGCCGCTACCATGCTCTGCTTCGCCTCGCTCTCCCTTTGCCCTGCTCTTTGCCTAGCATTGCCGCTGCCGCCACCCTGCCTCCACCACGCCAAGCTGCTGCTGCCGCCTCACCCGAAGCCGAGCACCGCCTGCGCTCGCCTCCGCCCACCGTAGTCGCTGCCCAGTGTTTCCTCCTTCGCTCCGCCCTCACGCCCACCCCTCGATGTGGCCACCAGCCACCGATGCCATAGCCATGCGCTACCACCCTACCCTGCCCGCTCGCCGAGCTCCCTCCCTCACCTCTGCTCTCTTCTCCCTTCCTCTCTTTCAACCTCTAGCAGTCCAGCCATCACAACGCAGTGAGGGGAGGGGATGAGCTCGGGCTTTCGAAGGAGATCTAACGAACAGAGAAGCTAGGGATAGGGGTGGTTATTTTACCTATGGTGGTTAACTCGATCCAAAGTGATTGCGGTGCTCTCGTGTCACACGAGCAAAATGGCAAATGTGTATTGATTTTCTCTCTCTACTGTTAAAATCATATCGTTAATTTTAAGAATGCTATTTGAGGAGTCATCATCCGTTATGATGACAAAAAGTTAAATATCCTGATTTTTAATGAAATGAATGAAAAAGAATAAATGAGGAGCAGAGAAGTGGATCGGTGGGTATGGGAGAGAAAAAACACCGAGGTTTGATGGGTCCAGCGAGGAGTGTTGACATATCGAGTTGGTAGTCAGACGACGGCGGTTCATTTTGCGAATGGCCTAGCAACTGGCCGCACTGGCCCACGCGCGGCGAGCATGGCCCAACGCAGACGGCGGTGGTTCATTTTGCAAGAAGACCCCTGTGTTAACTCGAAACTAACACGTAGTACAACTTATACTGTTCATGTGAGTCACGTATTTTGCAGTAAGCACCATGTACAAAACTTCAGCTTGGATTCATACCCTTCGCACCTTTTCTTCCTTTCCTAGGAGTAGAGCGCGGAGTAGAGGAGGTCCGACCGGTGGACATGACGCGGCAATGCAGTGGGGCTACGGTCGGAGTTGGAGCAGCACAGGGAGACGTGCGGATGCAGCGCACACGCGAGCATCGGCGGAGCATCGGCATGGCCATGGCGCATGGACTGCAGAGGAGGCGCACGGAAGGAGAGCAGCGCCGTAGGTTCGGTGCGGCTGTGGGGCACGTGCACTCACACGCACACGCGAAGGGCAGGGCAATGGCGTGCCCATAGAGGCATTGTAGGGCGTGGGTCCTCGGCACCGGTGGCAAGGCACGCATCCAGCCAGGGCGGTGGCACGGAGGTGGAGACGGCAGAACGGCACGGAAAAATGGAGGGGCGGTGCTCCAGACGCAGCGGTTCGGGCGCGCTGCACGTGCCAAGGCAGCGAGGGCATGGGACATTGGAGCTTCGTGCTCACCCAAGGGGGAAGGGAAAGGCGACGAGCGGCAGCGGTGCTCGCACCCAGGGCTCGCGAGGAAACGGCATGGGTAGGATTGCTCTAGGCAAGCTTGGCGCGCTCGCACGCATAGAGGTGGTGGCGTGGACACCATGGGCAGAGCGCAGACGTCGGGTACTAAGCGTAGACACTGGGGTGGAAGAGGAGGGCAGCACTGTGGTTGCTACGGAGGAATAGGAGCAGCTGCGGAGGGGAAATGCCGTGGGATTCGTGTGCGCACGCGCACCCTTGAGGGTACCAGACGACGACGGCATGAGGCACGGCGACTGCGAGCGTGGCCCCGGCGAGTTGCTCAGAAGGGCGGGGCCAAGGGTGTCAGTGCTCGTCGAGGCCAAGGCGGGGTCGATGCATGGCGTAGCCACGGTCTAGTGGTGGAGCTGTGGGGCGGCGCCCGCGGTGAGCAGCAGGCTATGATGGGGTGCTAGGTGGCGAAGCTCGGCACTGGAGGCTCCTGGTTGGAGCAGAGGAGAGTTTCACGGCAATAAAGGGGGAGCGAACAGAGGCAAGGGGAAGTAGTACACGATAGCAGCAATAGAAAAGGAGGAAAGCGGTTCTCGTGTTTGGCCCACTACGCTTCCGCTGCGGCAGCGGTGGGTCACGTCCGGCCGGGCACCGATGGACTAGAGCTTGGGCATCTCCTCCACGGCAGCAAAGAAATAGAGAGAGAGAAGGAGATAGCGCGAGGCTCGATAGAACAAGCAATGCAGTGGAGGCACGCAAGGTAGGCAGATAGTAGAGACGTTGATTGCTGTAGGAATGATGCAACGGAGCAGGCAGATACAAGCAAGGCAGGCCACAGAAGCAAGAGGATAGAGCAAGCAGCGACTCGGCAAATCCCATTAAGGCGCTCTCGAACAAAGTCATGCGAAAGCAGGCGCACGTGGCCTACTACGCATCCAG
The DNA here is from genome assembly GCF_019320115.1 of Miscanthus floridulus. Taxonomy (NCBI): domain Eukaryota; kingdom Viridiplantae; phylum Streptophyta; class Magnoliopsida; order Poales; family Poaceae; genus Miscanthus; species Miscanthus floridulus. The sequence goes on from NC_089595.1 coordinate 19,376,976, forward strand.
TACACAGCAATACCAAGTAGAGAAAGAACACGTGGGGGCAGGTAAGTACAACCAGAGACAGAGGTAGCATGACCAAGTTATCAGTTCGACGGGACAACGGAGGCAGTGGTGACTCAGCGGTGCACGACAGAGAGAGGACACGGCGTGGGCAGGGACAGAACCACGTGAATTTAAGAAATGGCCAGACAGGCAGCTGCGCGGGTACGTTACCAACTTATAGCAGGGACCAAAACGAATCTATACTTAAATATGTCACTAGACCAAGGCCATATTTAAATATCATTTGATTTATTAATGGATTTTATTTTAATTATAAAATTGTTTTTCATGCTTTAAATAAAAAATTCGAGAAACTTGTTTCGAAAATTTTTGTTAGGCCTAAAACACGGTGCTAAACGATCTCGTAACACCAGGGGTGTTACAACCAACCCCCCTTAAAAAGAATCTCATCCTGAGATTCGAAGCAAGAACCAGAAGAGGGGAAAATGCGATTACATTCTATAGATCAGGGATTACACGAAAGATTACACGACTTCGAATACTAAACCACATGGAGATTCAGAGATACATGGTTAAGAGCAAACTAATACAACCGAGACTTAATCCAGAAGTCGAGATAGATGAGGACAATGGAGAAACAACAAGATAATGAGTATCCAAAATATGGTGTAGGTCCAACAAATCCAAAAATAGTCGATAGAGAAGTAAAACATCGTGAAACCCTAAGATTGACTACCCCAAAGGGAACGTGAACTTCTTTGATGAATTGGACCCTTTCTTCTCCTCAGATTACACCATCACCTCAGACTGATGAACCTAATTCCATCAGTGACGACTGGATCTCGTAACTCTACTCCAAATGCGAGGGAATGGGATGGAGAAGAAGAAGAAGAGCAAGGACCAAGGGTATTTTATAGCGGCGAACGGAGGTGGGGCACAACACACCGGAAGTGGAGGCGGTGGGGATGGGATACATCGACGGTTCATACCGTAGTGATAAACACAGCCATGGTGTGCTCCCTGCACAAATGGGTGGATGGGAAATAATGGAGAGGAGATAAGAGGGTGCGCTCAACGAGGGAGACGTGCAGACGATCGTGTCCCCAAAAGAAGAAAGAAGGGAGAGGATGGGGGGTCCGGTATGGGGGACAAGGCATGGGAATCGAGAGCCGATCGGATGCTGGGAAAAGGAAAAGCACACAGTGCACAAGGACGTCAAGTGCGGCATGATGCCGCGGCCATGCGAGAACGGGGAGCTAAGGGCCCGATACAGACAGCGTCCGCAAGGCACACAGCGAAATGACCTAGCATGCCTAGCACGATCAACTAAACATAGGGCTTGGGACATGACATCCACTCAGGCTTTTACAATTACCCCCGACTATCCAAGGTTAACTTCCCTTACTACTCTTCTTTTTCTTTCCTTTACTCGACCACCAGGTGTACCAACTTCTGTATGAACTGAGAGCACGACATACACGCTTCCTCCAAAACCACCTCCTCTTGTTTACCTTGAGAGAACACTTCTGCATCAACCCATTGTGGATTTTCCATTTGAACACCTGAACATTTTCAAGGAAATTATTTGTAGCAAAAGTGGTATGGCGGTGTAACTTGGTAAAGGTACTTGGTCAACAACCTCGAGACCAGCGCGTGCTGAGCAGCGTCACCATATGGCAGCTGTTCCATAGGGAGCCCTCGGTTTCGTCGCAGCACCATAAGCTATTAACCAGACAACTACTACCAACTTACACGCCATAAAGGTGGTGGGGTCATAGATCATAGAACAAGGGGAGTATTGCAAGGGAAAATTCAAACAACAAGGGTTCCCTTCACAATAAGGGACAAGGAATTCAAATCCAACGATAGATTTGATATAAAGAGAGTCAAGTGTTATGCTGTGACATCCACAATTAGTCGATACAGTGTCCAATGTTCTCCACTCACGACTGGTTTGCTGATATCTGAATGGCAACTTCTCTTGCATCCTGCTTAACATCGCCCTTGAAAACTTTAAGCATGTCTAACGAACTTAAGGTAGATGGACACAATAAACACAACGAAATAAATAAAATGCATATTCTAAACGGTCTTATACGGGTACATCATATAGGCATCCAGTCTCCCATTCACGACATAGCATTCACCTTCCCTACGATGGATGATCCCAACAACTACGGATGACAACAACGGCAAGAGTACAATACCGGAGGACAACGACGAACAGTCCTACTACTACAGGTATAGCATCCCAAGGCAACTAATCTACTTCCAGACCATGCATCTTCTTTCCTGGGATCGGCAGATTCTTCCACTGTCCTGGCTAGGGATCTACCTCTTCTCTTAGCGCTGGTTGAGTGAGAGGAACCAAGGGTTCCACATCTAACACTTCTAACGGTGGAGGTGCTGGCGGTTCTGCATTATTGGTTCTCCTTCTTTCATGCGGGTGGATAGGGATCCCCTCCAAGATCGGGGCATCCTGCATTTCATCAACCAGTGTCCTCCACTTGGCCCTAGTAAACAGATAGGCCTCACCCAGCTGATGGACATGCCGATCTTCAGCCTCCTTCAGAGCTTCTAACTTGGCAGTCTCTGAGCTCTCAGTAGCTGCAGCACTGGCATGCGCTTCAGCGAGCTACACCTAGAGCATCCGGTTGAAGATCTTGGCTTCCTCGGCTCGACGGAGGTAGATCCTCAGTTCCAAGGCTTGCCGGTCATACTGCTCATCTAGAGCAAGCAGGTACATGGTCAAGTGCACCACGATAGGACTATCTTCTTGTGACTCTCGCCCTTGCAAGGCCTCCATGCGAGCCCTCCATGCCCACCGATTCCTGTCCAAAGGTGGAAAGAACCACATGGGGGTACGGGCAATGGGCTCATCATAGATCTGACAAAGGTACCGCAAGGCTTTGCGGGCCACAACCTAGTAGGTGTCGATGAAGCTAAACCCAGTTGCGGTCACACTCCAGGCCTCAGTGAGGTTAGGGAACTCTTCACTCTTTCCCGATGTAAACGGTAACCTCACACCGCTCGGTGCCACGCTCCTCATACTCACGGCCCTCATACTCAGGACGGTCTTTGACTCCGAGTTTTTGCAGGGTGGCATGCAGGATTCTGGGAAAACCCTCAACATTCAGACAGTAACTACTAACCCAGACTTTTACCATTTCTAGCGGTGGTGGTGAGGAAGGCTGAGCGAAAAGCTGGCTCAAAGGAAAAGCTAAACGAACTAAAGTACACTGAGTGGTGGTACCAATGTCTACGCCAGGCTCTACTTATAAAGGCAGAGCGTTCAGTGGTCCTAGCGCGGTCCACTAGGGTTCCCGCACGGGATCACTACGACTGAATCGACCAAATTCCGTGCGTTCAAGGCGAGCGATGTGCGATGCCATTATTGACTAGTACGACTGCAAGACAAGGGTCCGACAAGAGCGCAAAAAAGGGGGTACGGGGAGACATGGGTCACGACCGACGTGAACCACGGGCAAACGCGAAACATGAAGCCACAGTGCATGCCTAACTCTAGAACAAGAACGCGTCAGTCATGCACAATACGACACTCGTGACACCTATGAACGGTGTATCTACAAATAATATAGCCACTACAATGCACAAATAGGATATGCATGAATGCACATCCTATACGTCCTTCCACTGTTGCCAGAATATAGGGCAACCGTTCTCAGATTTTTGGCACATCATTCTCTCCCTGTAGCTAATCAATACTATCGAACTATGCTCAGGTCAGTGTACCTATAGAAAAATTGATTAAACCTACCTAAGTCACCAGAGTGCCATCTATCCTAGATACATAACCATAGTAGTAGGGCTACTTATATAACTTCGCATGCAAACGCCCTATTCTTTTGAAAAGAATTTGTTGTCAAATTTTATTTTTGGAAAGGTTTTCGAAGCTTTATTTTCTCATTTATGCTCTAATACTACCCGTGGCAGAACCGCCTAGTCTAATGCCTCCTAGGAGTGCTTGTCTTCCATTAGACACTAAGCACTCTGGTGAAAACACTAAATTACTCAGTTCCATCGAGCACACCCCAGGGGAGAACCTAAAAATCCACATTTTTGCCATCATGATCACAAATGAGAGAATAAAGCTTACATCATTCTTAACCATTTCTTACATCACTTTTAATACAACATCAGAGTATACTATTTAATATTACAACAGCAGAATGTAATCATATTATCAGAGTTATAACAATTTAATTGAACAGCGGGATATAAACATGTGATCAGAATTACAGCGGAAATAAATATCTAATCATGACATGATGAAGTATTGATATATAAACTACAACAACAGATTATGAAACTTTCATTTAGAAAAACATTGAGTGAGAGTTGTAAATAGAAACTACGATCGCAGCGTAAGAAAATCCTCTTTGAGCCCACCAGGAGGAATCTACACACAAGGTTAGCTTTGGCATCCACCTGTCACCTGCAACAGGGGGAATAAAACCCTGAGTGCTCAATTATACTCAGCAAGACTTACCCGACAGGAGGAAAGAAAAGATTCTAAGGATATGCAAGGCTATCTGGCTTGTAGGTTTATTGCATTTGCAGGAAGCATTACTAAGCGTGCGTCCTTATATTTGATTTTTATTAATAGCCGCATTGGTTCGTTAACTAACCATTCTATGTAAGCACCTGTGCTACTTTCAAGCAGGTGGTAAGCAATCAGATTTCCATCTTCCATCTTTCATCTTTTAGTTCTTACTATTATGTTAAACCGTAGACAAGCCGTACTGGATTGCCCGGCGATTCGCGAATCAATGCCCCTAGCTAGGTACCCCGAAACACACGCCCCGCTTGTACCCAAGGCACAAGCAGGACCAACCCATCACCCTCCTGTCCTGGGGTCCTAGGTCCCCATCCAAACTGGGACTCCAAGCCCCCGCCCCTGTGTCCCGAATTTAGTGCGGTGCACGGACCTCCTCCACCAAAAAGAAACCCTGACAGTCGATCCAAAAAGAGCCAGAACCCACGACAAGAGAGTAACAAGTCTTCCAAGCGCCCATACCCAAGTATGTGCTCGGGATAATAAGTCTGTGACTTGCCTAGAGCCTTATGCAATGACCGGTCCTTAACCGACACAGACAGGGAAAGCAGTGTAACTAAGCCATGCCCCGCGTCCATGGCAACACAACCTCTTACACCCACCAATACCCAAACCATATCCCTGCCCGGTCACTATTTTTCCTTTCCACCATTTATATTTTCCAAGTTATAATGATATAGTAACATATTTCCTATATCTCGCGAGTGACAGGCAATCACTTGACTTCTACCGGAGTCCTATAGCATAGCAATCTACACGATCCTGTCATACTAGTAAGACTCATAGGATAAAGATATATATGCAAGTGAGTTTCATTCAACTCCTTAAAACTTGATGCACAAATATAATTTTAACTGCAGAAGAGTAGGGGTTATGCACCGGGGCTTGCCTAGGTAAGATATATATTAAAAAGTTAGTATCTGCATCTTCAGATTATCCACCATCAACTGAATAGAAATCCCATTACATCATCTCCTAGAGAGAATACCATTACACCATCTTTGGATTCCCAATCATCCTTCAATTGATCCGTTGATCCATCATCGTACCTATATGATATGCATTGATGCAAATGCATAGATGTAAATAATCAACGACAGCCGAAATGCTTAGAAATCCGATTACGTCTCACAAGCTAACGAGATAGTTCTAACGCGCTAGTCTACGTATCCATATTGTCGAATTAGGCGTTACTTCCCAACCAAAGTTTTAGTTATGCAAACCCAAGTTGTTTCTTTATCCCTTTCTATCAATTTAATCTTTATTTGAAATAGGACATCATTATCTATCTAGCAAACTAATTATCCTGGAGCTACAACAATTACAATGAGTACCTAATATTGCTAGGAACCTACTGTAGAAATTTTAGATCCAACACTATTACCAGTTTATCACAACAATTCCTACAAGTTTATATGTTTACAATATTAAGTACCTTAAATTAGTTATATAGCTCCCAAGAATATTATCAAACTATGTGAAAAAATATACTAACAAGTAGATCATGATTTTAGGAGACTAACAAAACTAGTTTGGCATTTTTATGATTTTTGTATGATTTTCTACGAATTCTACAAGTTTACTTCAGCTTTAAATTAGAAAACACCTTAAAAGTGAAAAAGGACCGGCGGCCACTAAACTGGCCCAGCAGCCAATAGAAGCGCGCATGGCCTATAGCTAGGCGTGGCCCAGTGGCACAGTAAGGACGCGGCGGCCCATGCGGGGAAACGGGGCCCGAGCGGCCTAGGCGTGGACGACGGTGACTGGCCGGCCCAGTGCGCGGGCACGAATGGCCCAATGTGGACGGCGGTGGTTCATTTTGCGAGAAGGCCCCTATGTTAACTCGAAACTAACACGCAGTACAACCTATACTGTTCATGTGAGTCACTGTCGACACAGAATTTCGTCCCGTGCCGAGGACATACGCAGCAAGCCGGAAGGGTCCGCTCGATGGAGTAGATCCGACTTGCTTCAGCGCAGGGGTGGTTGATCCTACGCAATCCTCCCAAGGCGTGCCAGTCAATTTGACCCTGCAATTAATAAGGAGAGAAAGTTCATCAGTAATTAATGGTGGAACTTGCCGGTGTTGCCAGATAGTTCCAAAAGTATGGCTATGAGAGCCGATATGGAAGAAAATCGGCTAAATAGCCGATCCCAGTATATTCATGAGAATAAGTCAGTTAGAGCTCATGGGGTCGTGTGATGAAGAATCGGTTATCATTCAGAATAAATATCATTTAAGCAAACATTAATCAATGGCAATAAGATATCGATGATGATTGGTTTATACTGAGCCAATGATTACAAGTAACTGAACTCCTGTTTATGTAAAGAAACAATTCAACACCGTTCAACCATCTAATAAAGATAAACCTAATGAATATGTTAGATCTCATCTATTGCCATGACCAGTGGGGCATGAGGCAGAATCATGCAGGCCGTAGAAACAACAATAGACTCGACGACCATAACTCATTACTAATATCAGTGGGGCATGAGGTAGAATCATGTAGGCCATAATACAATAACAAGATCATGGGGCTAACACATCTTTCAACTTATCTCTACTTCAATGATCTCATGATGTGAACTGTTCATGAAAGCATTCGATATCGGCTAAACAACCGATTCAGGCATAGCGCACAGTTAAGGTCATGCCTTCTCAGGAACGGATCTACCAACTAACGATCCCCACTCTACGGTGCCAACAGTGGGATGAGAGGCAGAATCCCACAGGCCATGATGACGGGCCATGGAACGGTTCTCGCTAACCAATAGATCTACTCAAGATCGAACATGCCTTAACTGCACGCTATGCACGATTAAGATTGATATAAAATAGCCAATAAAAACATAACTCATCGTTTAAGATATAGATTAGATCAGTTTAAGATTAGCAAACAATGAGTTAAATAAGATATAAGGTCGATCCAGATCAATCTCAATCGAACAGAGTGATATTGCTGTAATTAGATAAACAATGAAAGTAATAAGCAATATCGGTAGCTTAATGAATCTTCCAAAGACTGCCATTCATAGGTAGAGCCGATAACTTGACCTTGATCTAATTCAAGCAGTGGGGTGTGAGGCAGAATCACACAGGCCATACTTGAATTAGGCAAGAGTCGATAACTAGCTTATACCAGAGCCGCAGTGGGGGTCGACCGGATCGATGCAGTCATACGAACAGAGGTATAAACCATGATGGTACTTACAACAAGGAGTGAAGGTCGACCGGATTGATGCAGCCGTACTTGCTGAAGAACTCATCGAGATCTACTCTATTCCTACTCCTAAGGGGTGTCCGGAGCCAAAAAAAGTAATTGACTTGTATTTGATTGATTGGTTGTCTCTTACAATAGCCGGGGTTTGATATTTATACCCGGAGCCTAAACATGAATCCTACTCGAGCACGATTTGTTACAATCTTTGGTATGAAAGAAAATATTCCTAATTTAAGATAACTTGGACTCTAATCTTTCCCTTTTTGTAGAGTCCAGCATGCCTCATCCCAGCGTTGATCATAGCTTTTGTCGTTATCCGCTGGCACTATCTGAAGAAAGCTGATTCTAGTGCTGTATCAAAATCATCTATTTTCGATCTACACGCAATTAATTCCTTACTGACATGGTCCTGGGAGCTTTTGGGTCTCTACGACTCTCCTTCCAAATTTTGGTGTAAACACATGCCCCCCAATTTTAGGACAAAAGAAATTTTGTTCTAAAATTACCATGTTCGTGCTCCCGATAGGCCCGTAGTCACCGGTAAGGAATCTTGGGGTCTACTATTCGTCGTCGTCCATATCAAACCATGAGCCCACGCTTCAAAACTTTTTTAGAGCATTATTGCTCCATGGGCGTTTGGACTCATCCTTCCAAGCCGGCTATAAAATGGCTATCCGACCCTGGTGAGAGCAAATTCAACAATTCAGCCATGTTTCACTTTTATCTACTTCCTCGGGTGTTTCCTATTCCGCTGGATCCTCCATGGTTTATCCCTTTGCTATGTAGATCTTAAGCGGTTAGAAGAATTCTTGTGCATGGGGTAATTGTGTCACTTATTCTAGCATTTCGTTGAGCAAGAAGACCAGCCATCGCGGTTAGAAGAATTCTTGTGATATCACCTGAGTCTTCTCTCCATGCTCACAAAGCTGTTTTAGTGTTTTGTGAAGGCTAGAACATGTGGACATCTTCCCCTTGTTTGTTCCATCAAATGCCTATCAAGAAAGCCACATGCTTCTTTCCAGCGGTTTCCCAGTCACCGAGGAATTAGCTGGGTATCTATTAGGCAGGCGGCTCTTCCCTTTCTATTGCACAATCTTATCAACGGGCCAATGTGACTTGGTTCACGATGACCCTCAGCCTTATGGGGATCTGGACTCCCTTCAATCCAAAGAGTCCTTGGTGGGTAGATCTCTAGTCAATGTAGATTCTTTGTATCCGTGCCACGATGCTTCGTAGTTTGGGGAAATGATAAGTTCGAATTTGTTACCCTTCCGTTATCCGTCTCCTGAACTTCCGGAGTGCCATTCCGCTTCTATTTCTGATTCCAAACTCACACCCCTGGCGAAATCTATCTTCTCGCCTTCCTAGGCTATATAAGCGGGCCTCGGCAGTTGATCTAAGGATAACTCACTTTGCCCCAAACTTCTGCACCCCTAGCATAGCTCCTGCTTTTTCGTAGGTCAGAGATCATGGAGAACAACAAGAGGTCCCCTGAGAAGGCCTTCATCGAATCTGCATCATCGCGTCAGTGCCTTTGTCGTCAGGAAGGTGTATCCCATGATGCCTCTGCTGCCTTGGGGAATAGGGCCGACTCCGTCCAGCCTTCAGGGCCTTCCTCATCGACGGCTTGCCGCTAGCCCTCTTGCCATCAGATGAGGCGGATTGATAATGACGATCTACTTGCCTCCATTGATCGACATGGCCAGAGTCTTGCTAAGTGTCTATCCCTCGCAGAATTGGCCCTGGCCATGGTCCGATGCCGGTCACCTCCTATGGTCGATTCGGTGGAGGATAGGTTGGCCAAGGCTGAGGCCAGAATTGCAGGTGAGATACCTATCGTAACCTTTGCTTCTTTTCAATTTTGTCTCTAAGACTCTCATCACCTCCCCTTTGAATCTTTTAGATCTATCTGCTCAACTAGAGAGCCTTTGATCAGCTGCGGATCATGCGGCGGGATTTGTTAATGCCAGGGGTGCCGTTCCGGTGGTTCGTTTGCATGACATCCCAAATCATGTCAGGGAGGTTGCTCTCCATGGCGTTCATCATGGCGCTGCCACGGTGTTGGCTGCTGCCCAAGCCCGTTCGGGCCAAAATCTTCAGCTTCTTCCCCATGGCTTTCTAGACGCAGCATACCCTGAGGAGCAGGAGCGCTTGGTCGAGGATTTCATGAGTGCCGCCAATTATGTCGCTTTTGATACCTTGGCCGATGACATAGTAGGCAAGGTTTTTCTCGGCCCGTTGTTTGTAATAGGTGATATTTAGCAAATAATTTTTCTGTCTTGGTACTATGCGCATCACTTTTGTTTATGATTGCCTTTTCGGCAAAAGAGCCAATTTGATATAGCCGATCCAAGCCCTTGGTTTCACCAAGTCTAAAAACGCGGCTTTTATTAAGAGAACCCTTCTATTTCTTGCCTTTCAGTTGCTCAGTGCTGTATTTCCATTAGCATTAGTGAAGTGGTGCTTCGCCTTCCATTAATTGTTGTTGCCTTTTACACGTCCCGAGGTGCCCGTCCCTTCACTTCAAGTCTTCAAATATCGGTTGGTGGTTTTGGCGTCGAATATATCCTTACTCGCAACTGCTTCTCCGCTCTTCTCCGCTTGTCGAAACCCTATAGCGGTTCTCTTTCTCCTTTTCGTAAATCTAATCGTTCTTCCATGGCCAGAGAAGATAACTGAGGTAAGCGCACGGCGGAGGAAATTCCGGAGGAGAGTATGCCAATGAGCCAGCATCTCTGACGCATGAGGTGAGATCAACATTTCTTGTTCATGATGATGAATAGGTCTAACTCGCCTGCAGGTTTGTTGTGAATGATAGTTTCCGTCCTCTTCTCAGGGCCGACGGGCCCTCTGACGCCACATCTTCTGTGCCGGCCTCGTCATCGGATTCCTCCGATTCCTACAACAGCGACGACGCCCAGCGCTATCTTCATGAGTGGAGGATGGCTCAAAACCGTTACTCCGAGGCAACTTGGGAGAACGGCCGACTGGAGATTCGCCTCGAGGTTTCGCAGGCCGCCCTTCATGCGGCCAAGAAGGAGGCCAGCGCCGTCCAAGCGTGACTGGCCGAATCAGACGCCATGGTGGTGGGTAAGATGAATTCCATGAAGGCCTCTTACTCTGATTTTATTACTCTTATTTTGATGTTTTCCTTGTTTTGTGATTGTCAGCCCTGACAACATAGTTGGAATCTCTCCAACTGGTGGCGAACGCAGCCGTGGACGCCGTTAATGCCTAGGGTTCCTCCACTGTCATTCGTCTCCAAGATATCCTGGCCCGTGTCCAGGAGATTGCCCTTCATGGCGTTCGCCACGGCACATCAGTGGCTCTAACTACAGCGCAAGTCCAGACCGGGCACGATCTTCATACTATGGAGGTTGGTTTTCTGATTGGTAATGGCCCTGAGGAGCACGAAGACCTACTTGAAGAATTCATCATGGCAGCGGAGGCCATAGTGGACATCACATCCACGCAGGATGTGGTGAACAAGGTCTTTGAATAGTTTGTACTTAGGGTAATCTTGATGAACAAAGACTCCTGTTCTTTTTGTGGATGCACCTCGGTACAATGCTCTTGTGTATGACTGTTTCTATCTTTTGTTTTTTGCTCTATAGGCGATACATATCGTATCAGCTTTTATTGCCTTTGAAGATTTTCATTTTTGAACTAGAGGCGATACCCTTACGGTACCGGCTATTAGAGCCAAGAATAAGTCAGCTATTGAATGTTGCTCAGATGCCAGGATAATGTCTAGTAGAATTTTCAATATAAAAGGTCAGACGAGTAATCAACCCAGGTCAAGCGTCTTATTAAGCGAAACAGAACTTCTCTTAAGAAATCCATTAACTCTGAATCGTACTTACACTTTAACTCAACCTTCACATACATCGGCCTAAACCCATCTCCAAGACTTAATACTCATTTTCCTTTGATCCAACGACCGACGTGAAGCTGTGACTTTTCTACTAAAACAAACTCTTCGAGCCGATCGCTTACATCGGCTGTTGGCTTTCATTGCTGATTTTAATGAAGCCTCCTTCCCATGTCTTGCTAAAAAAACACTCGAAATCTCCTAGTTTCCAAAAGACTGGATCGGCTGTCGCGATGCTTATGGACTCATCAGCACGAACTAGTTCGACATCATCTCCATGCCATTGAATCGAACACTGATGCATGGTCGACGGTATGCAGCAATTCGCATGAATCCAATCATGACCGAGGAGTAAACTGTATGATCCTTTCCCATCAATAACGAAGAATGTGGCGAGCAGAGTTTTACTCCCGATTGTTAGTTCGACGTTTATTGCCCCCCGGGTCTTAAACGTGTTGCCTCCGAAGTCTCTGAGCATCATGTCGGTTTCCAACAGATCTTCTGGTCCTTTGCCAAGCTTACGAAAAGTAGTATAAGGCATAAGATTGACAGATGCACCTCCGTCCACCAACATCATGTTCATCGGCTTCCCATCAACAAAACCTTTCATATACAACGCCTTCAAGTGCCGATGTTTGACTAGTCTGTCAAATATCGCTTGCTGCACGACTGTCAGCTTAGCAACCACCTCTTCATACTCTGATTCATCGAAATCCGAATAAACTTTTTGATTTGCTGGAGCTTTGAACTCTGATGACAATAGAAAAGCCATTTGGATATTAGCCGATGGTTGCCTCTTATCAGCTATCTGCTTGGTACGCCATACTTGAGTTTTACCGGACACTTGAGCCTGTTCCAACTCTTTATTCCTTAGACGCTGCACCCTTCTCTTTTGGCTTCTCGTCAAATCTCCTAGGCACCACTGGCCTTCCTACCACATGTATATTCTTTCAGCACCTTCCTCTTCATGATCAGCCTAGTTCTGTCCAATGACTCTTTTCCCCAACCGATCATGAACACTTTTGTTTTTTAAGCGTCGATCCATGTTGTTATAATGATATGCATCTTGAGCATGGATAGACCGGCGGTTGGTTCGAGATTGCCTATACTTCCGATATTGATTGCTACATTCTGGACAGTCGTGTCTGGTAGACAACTTCAAACCTTTATTCCAGCAATGTCTAAAGAAAGGACAATTCCAATGTAATTTAGCTTGTTCCCTTTCATACTTCTCTTCTTCTAATTGATGCTGGTATGCTTGATCTTTTAACCAACGCTGATAATCCTTTTCCTTCTGCCACTGCCATTTATTCAACAAAATCCGAGATGTGACCCGCGGCTTTGATGTCTCTACTTTCGACGTCTTCCCCTGCTTGTATCGGCTCTTTTGTTTAGCACGGCGTCTTCTAATCTCTTTGTACTCATCAGCCGATATTTGCATCTTAGGATCAACTGTTCCAGCTTCTTTTGATTTGGCCGATGTTAGAACCTTAGTTTTTTCTTTAAACAGCACAACATCAACCATGTTCTAATCTCCTAGTAAAGGATTATCATCGACTTTCATCTTCTGAGGTGTATCGAATTTGAGCCTCCCTTACTGAATAGCTCTCTGTATATGCTGCCTGAAGATTCTACATTCATTAGTGGAATGAGAAGTAGCGTTATGGAATTTGTAGAACTTCTTGTTCTTCAACTGATCAGGGGGCAACATGACATGACCATCGGGCAACTTGATCTGTCCCTTCTCAAGCAAGAAATCGAAGAGCTTGTCTGATTTGGTAACATCAAAGTCATAACTCTCCTCAACTCCTCTTCCCCAAGGATTTGGCACCATCACTGTCTTCTTGCCCCAATTCCATTCAGCTATAGCAACCTCTTCTTCTTCATTTTCATAGCCGTCATCGACTGAATATGGATCGTAAGCTTCGGCCACTGAGGTACTCTTCTAGAATCAGGTATCTCTACGTATGCTCTAGAATTGGCTCTTAAGTGCTGCCACTCATTGAGCCAATTAACCCAAGTTGTCAAATTCCTGTCCCAGCAGTTTCTCTTTCCACATAGGCAGCATTCCTTGGATGGCTAAAGCAGCTAACTGATTATCGGCCAAGCTCAACGAGAAACATAGATTCTTAGTCTCTCGGAATCTCTGAAGAAACTCAGTGCCTGATTCACTAGTCATCTATCTCATGGTTGTCAAATCGGTTATTTTCTTCTCTCCAGTCTCAGTGTAGAAATATGTATGAAACTTTTTCTCTAGGTCAGCCAAATTGGTAATGGAGTTGACTAGTAGTGATGAGAACCAAGTGAAGGCCGGCCCTGACAGGGACAAGGAGAAGAAACGAACTCGATGGGCATCCTCAACTGATGCTTCGCCCAATTATGTAAGATACCGACTGACATGTTCTATTGTGCTTGTACCATCTTGACTAGTGAACTTGGCGAATTTCGGGAGCCTGTAATTTGTAGGAAGAGCGACCAAATCATATCACTCTAGATATGGGTGTTTGTACAAAAAGGTCAGCCCTTTTGGCTTTAGGCCAAACTAATTCTTCATCATCTCAGTCACCTTCAGCAGCAACTCGTCAGCTTGTAGATTTGGATTTCTCAGTACTTGCTGACCCATCTGTGGATTGAAATCCCACGTGCCTTGATATCCTAGATTTGGTATCATGTGGAGGGTGTTATAATCCATGCCATAATGATAACCTTATGAAATCTCAATCTGTTGGGTCCTTTGCTGGCTTGCTACTTGAAGTCTCTTATTATAGACATAAGGATCTATATCTCTATAGATCTTCTGAATGGATGGTGCTATCTTCTGAGCCGACGACGGTATGTGGCCTGATGTGCCAAAATTGATCATCTGGTTTTGACTTTTCCTCGCCGGCTGTTGCACACGCTGTATTGATGGTCCATGATTGTATTGTATCTGATTCGTAGTAGCACCTGGAGTTTGTTCAGATGAACCTTGAAGTGCCTGGACTTCACCATTACCAGCTGGTGCTGCTTCTTGATGGCTGGTGCCGACTTGATTAGTCCCTTGGGTCAACAGATCTAGAATGTTGTAACAAGTCGATCCAACCTGACTAACTGGAATTCCATGAATCACCTCTTTCATGGCGTTGTGAAATGCGTCAACGAAAGCTTCATTGCGGCTTGATAGGGCATCACGAACAGATTTGTCTATGGCTTCCGTAAAGAAATGCCTTTCTTCAGCTTCGATTGTATCTATCTGTCCGTGTAGCAGAACTCTTGGTAGTGGAAATTTTTGAATAATTGTGCTGTCATGTGTTTTGGTATAGGACAGCAAACACTTCTTCTGAAATTCTTCCGTAGCTTTGTTGATGGTATCCCTATCTTCATCAGGTAGGTCTTCATAATGTACCATAAGGATGTTTTTGTTGTTTTGAACCGCCATGACGATTGTGGTGTCCCACCGGGCGTGCCAGAAACGTGTGTTAATACAGAATTTCGTCCCGTGCCGAGGACACACGCAGCAAGCCAGAAGGGTCCGCTCGATGGAGCAGATCCGCCTAGCTTCAGCGCAGGGGTGGTCGATCCTACACAATCCACCCGAGGCGTGCCAGTCAATTTGACCCTGCAATTGATAAGGAAAGAAAGTTCATCAGTAATTAAGGGCGGAACTTGCCGGTGTTGCCAGACAGTTTCGAATATATAGCTATGAGAGCCGATATGGAAGGAAATCGGCTAAATAGCCGATCCCAATATATTCATGAGAATAAATCAGTTAGAGCTCATGGGGTCATGTGAAGAAGAATCGGTTATCATTCAGAATAAATATCATTTAAACAAACATTAATCAATGGCAATAAGATATCGATGATGATTGGTTTATACTGAGCCAATGATTATAAGTAACTGAACTCCTATTTATGTAAAGAAACAATTCAACACCGCTCAACCATCTAATAAAGATAAACCTAATGAACATGTTAGATCTCATCTATCGCCATGACCAGTGGGGCATGAGGCAGAATCATGCAGGCCGTAGAAACAACAATAGACTCGACGACCCTAACTCATTACTAATATCAGTGGGGCATGAGGCAGAATCATGCAGGCCATAATACAATAACAAGATCATGGGGCTAACACATCTTTCAACTTATCTCTACTTCAACGATCTCGTGATGTGAACTGTTCGTGAAAGCATTCGATATCGGCTAAACAGCCGATTCAGGCATAGCGCACAGTTAAGGTCATGCCTTCTCAGGAATAGATCTACCAACTAACGATCCCCACTCCACGATGCCAATAGTGGGGTGAGGGACAGAATCCCACAGGCAGTGATGACGGGCCATAGAACGGTTCTCGCTAACCAATAGATCTACTCAAGATCGAACATGCCTTAACCGCACGCTATGCACGATTAAGATTGATATAAAACAGCCAATAAAAACATAACTCATCGTTTAAGATGTAGATTAGATCAGTTTAAGATTATCAAATGATGGGTTAAATAAGATATAAGGCCGATCCAGATCAATCTCAATCGGGTAGAGTGATATTGCTGTAATTAGATAAACAATGAAAGCAATAAGCAATATCGGTAGCTTAATGAATCTACCAAAGACTGCCACTCAAAGGTAGAGCCGATAACTTAACCTTGATCTAATTCAAGCAGTGGGGTGTGAGGTAGAATCACGTAGGCCATACTTGAATTAGGCAAGAGTCGATAACTAGCTTATAACAGAGCCGCAGTGGGGGTCGACCGGATCGATGCAGCCATACGAACAGAGGTATAAACCATAACGGTACTTACAACAAGCAGTGGAGGTCGACCGGATCGATGCAGTCGTACTTGCTGAAGAACTCGCCGAGATCTACTCTACTCCTACTCCTAAGGGGTGACCAGAGCCAAAAAAAGTAATTGACTTGTATTTGATTGATTGGTTGTCTCTTACAATAGCCGGGGTTTGGTATTTATACCCGGAGCCTAAACATGAATCCTACTCGAGCATGATTTGTTACAATCTTTGGTATGAAAGAAAACATTTCTAATTTAAGATAACTTGGACTCCAATCTTCCCTTTTTGTAGAGTCCAGCATGCCTCGTCCCAACGTCGATCATAGCTTCTGTCGTTATCCGCTGGCGCTATCCGAAGAAAGCTGATTCTAGTGCTGTATCAGAATCATCTATTTTCGATCTACACGCAATTGATTCCTTGCTGACATGGTCCTAGAAGCTTCTGGGTCTCTGTGACTCTCCTTCCAAATTTTGGTGTAAACAGTCACGTATTTTGCAGTAAGCACCATGTACAAAACTTTGGCTTGGATTCACACCCTTCGCACCTTTTCTTCCTTTCCCAGGTGCAGAGCGCGGAGCATAGGAGGTCTAGCCGGTGGACATGACGTGGCAACACAGTGGGGCTATGGTCGGAGTTGGAGCAGCGTGGGGAGATGTGAGGCCGCGGCGCACACGCAAGCATCGGCGGAGCGCCGGCACGACCACGGTGCGCGGACCGCAGAGGAGGCGCACGGAAGGAGAGCAGTGCCATGGAGCTGGAGGTCCAGCATGGCCGTGGGGCACGTGCGCTCGTGCACACACGCGAAGGGTAGGGCAACAGCGTGCCCACAGAGGAGCTATAGGGCGCGGGTCCTCGGCATCGGCACCGGCAGCAAGGCGCGCATCCGGCCGGGGCGGTGCCGCGGAGGTGGAGGTGGCGGAACGGCGCAGAAAAATGGAGGGGCGGCGCTCCAGACGCGGTGGCTCGGGCATGCTACACGTGCCAAGGCAGCGAGGGCATGGGACATTGGAGCTTCGCGCTCACCCGAGCGGGAAGGGAAAGGCGACAGGAAATGGCACGGGTAGGACGGCTCCAGGCAAGCCTGGCACGCTCGCGCGCACAGAGGTGGCAACATGGACACCGCGGGCAGAGCACAGACGTCGGGTACCGAGCGTGGACGCCGGGCTGGAAGAGGAGGGCAGCACAGCGGTTGCTGTGGAGGAATGGGAGCAGCCGTGGAGGGGAAACGCCGTGGGATTCGCGTGCGCACGCACACCCATGAGGGGACCGGACAACGGCGGCATGAGGCGCGGCGACTGCAAGCACGGCCCCGGCGAGTTGCTCGGAAGGGCGAGGCCAAGGGCGTCGGTGCTCGTCGAGGCCAAGGCGGGGTCAAGGCATGGCGCAGCCATGGTCTAGTGGTGGCGCTGTGGGGCAGTGCCCGCGACGAGCAGCAGGCTATGTCGGGGTGCTAGGTGGTGAAGCTTGGCGCTGGCGGCTCCTGGTCGGAGCAGAGGAGAGTTGCACGGCAATAGAGGGGGAGCGGACAGAGGCAGGGGGAAGTAGTACACGGCAGCAACAATAGAAAAGGAGGAAAGCAGCTCTCGGGTTCGGCCCACTACGCTTCCGCTGCGGTAGCGGCGTATCACATTCGGCCAGGTGCCGATGGACTAGAGCTTGGGCGTCTCCACCACGACAGCAGAGAAATAGAGAGAGAGAAGGAGACAGCGCGAGGCTCGATAGAACAAGCAACGCAGTGGAGGCACGCAAGGCAGGGAGATAGCAGAGACATTGATTGCTCCAGGAATGATGTGACGGAGCAGGCAGATACAAGCAAGGCAGGCCATAGAAGCAAGAGGACAGAGCGAGCAGCGACTCGGCAAATCCCATTAAGGCGCTCCCGAACAAAGTCGTGCGAAAGCAGGCGCACGTGGCCTACTGCGCGTCTAGTACATAGCAATACCAAGTAGTGAAAGAACACATGGGGGCAGGCAAGCACAACCAGAGACAGAGGCAGCACGACCAGGTTATCAGTTCGATGGGACAACGGAGGCAGTGGTGACTCGATGGTGCACGACAGAGACAGGACACGACGTGGGCAGGGACAAAACCACGTGAATTTAAGAAACGGCCAGACGGGCAGCTGTCGCGGGTACGTTACCAACTTATAGTAGGGACCAAAACGAATCTATACTTAAACATGTCACTAGACCAAGGCCATATATAAATATCGTTCGATTTATTAATGGATTTTATTTTAATTATAAAAATTGTTTTTCATGCTTTAAATAAAAAATCCGAGAAACTCGTTTCGAAAATTTTTGTTAGGCCTAAAATGCGGTGCTAAACGACCTCGTAACACCAGGGGTGTTACAGGTGGCAAGTGACCGGATGTTGGCAGCGTCCGATCAGTTGTTCGCGGCTCCAATGGTCGGGACGACCGGACGCGTCCGATCAGGACGACTCCAACATCCGGTCAGTAGCAGAAAAGCGGGACTTCGTCCCCAATAGCTACTTTCTCAGCGGGGCTTATAAATAGACCCCAACCGACCATTTGAGTAGAGTGGAGCTGAGAAAACATACCAAGGGTGTTGATACACCATTTTAGTGATCTTCACTTGCATAGTGCTTAGTATTTTATTAGGTGATTAGCGTAGGTGCTTTGCGAAGTGCTTAGATTGATTAGACCATCGCTTATGCGCTTGCTCTAGGTTTAGGCCTAGTGTTTAGTGAGGTTTGCATACCTCTTACCACTCGGTGCTTGCGAGCACCATTGTTGTACATCGGAGGGGCTTGTAGTCTTACGAGATCACACCAATCGCGTTTGTGGTGTGGCCGCCACCGTGTATCGGATGGAACAAAGCCCGCGGCGTTTCGGCCGGAAGCTTGATAGTGAAGACGGCGGGGAGCATCCAGAAGAGGCTTGCCGGAAGGCACGTCGGAGATCCACTTGCGCGTGGGGAAGGCCTGAGGCTATCCACGGAGTTACCCGACCGAGAGCTTGGCCCTTGCGAGGGGCTCCAATGAGGACTAGGGAGAAGCTTGTGCGCTTCTCGATATGTCGACGGGAGTTTGCATATCTCTACCTTGCTCTTTAGCTTCTGCATTTACATTAATTGTATTACTCCTTTTTGCGGTAGAGATAGCAACACACTAGCAAAACTATAGTTGCACATTTAGATAGTTTATCTTTTGTATAAGTTTTGCTAAGGTTAGAAAAAGAAACCATAGTTAAGAAGTAGATTTTTAAATTGCCTATTTCACCCCCTCTTAGACGTCACGGTCCCCTTCAGTCAGCCTTGCTCTGTTATCTAGTTACAGTTGCAATATGTGCGCTGTAATAGGACTAGATGGATAGAGTTATATAAATAGACATACACAGCAACTCAGTAAAGATAGTTCAGATTTACCATCTCCCATACAGGGCTTCGGCCAACGCTAGTGTCTTGTACTGTGTGTGTATGCTCTGTTCTCCCTCTTCTTCAACCTCTAGCCATGGTGTGTGAGGACGGACAACGCTTATTCGTGGTCGGCTTACCTAGTGGGTGCTCGGCAAGACTGGTGAGTGGTTCACTCACCTGAGCCGGTGATCCTATAGGCTAACATGCTTCGGCTACGTGGCTGAGCGTATGCTCACGGATTTGGATTTGGATTTGTTTGGCTTTCCTCTGAACCATCATGCTTCATGCATGGCTATGGTTTCATGTAATAAGTGCAATGCAAACGCGCACATTTGCCTTTATATTAATGTACCATGTGTTATATTATATGCTTTGATTATTTGGTTCTGAACTGATGAACAGGGGTGTCATAATATGGCTACCTGTAATACAGACACCAGTGTTCCTACGGGTGGACTTTTTTTTAGATAATGAGCTACGCGTGGATGTTTTGTTTTAGATAATGAGCAACGACTTACTTATTTGTCTATCTTCTTCTCCCTAGTGAGTGTGTGTATGGATGAAAACGGTATGGATATTTATTCGATCGTCCGTTCGACCGAACAAATATAAACACTTATCTGGATAGTTACTTGGATATCCGTAATTTTTTTCGGATACGGATAATAAAACGGATATCTTTGGCGGATATCAAATGCGAATGTAATATCATCGATATCCGGCGGATATCGGATAATCCGGTTAAGTATCGGATATATCCGGATATTATTCAAACGGATATTATCCGGATATTATTCAAACGACCTTGGATGGAGAAATGATCAAAATAAAAATTGTAGATCTCAAAAAGTTATGAAACTTTGTTATTTACAACTTTTTCATTTGAAATCATTTAGTGCTTCAAAATAATATTTGAATTTCAATTTCAAAATGGTTAAAGAACGCCTATTTCTCTTTTTAATCTTTGGCTAAAACTTATAACTAGTTTGTCTCCCTCGTACTAACTTCAAATTTGATAATTTTTTTTTCTAAAATTTTCTAAAATCATGTTCTATCAATTTATTGTGTTCTTATAGCTATTATTGTGTTCATCTTTTCATGTGACTGTATTCTATCTATTTGAATTTTGAATTTCAAAAAATAGCAACTTCAAACGTCATTTTCAAACATTAAATGACTTCAGCTGAAAAAGTCATAAACATAAAAGTTGTAAAACTCATCAAGATCTACAACTTTTATTTTGATCATTTGTTCATCCGAGATTGTGGTAGTAACATTGTTCATAAAATTTACATCTCTCTCTTGTAGTTTCATAAACTATAAGAGAGATTTGTGAGATTCGTGAATAATGTTACTACCACTATGTCGGATGAACAAATAACTAAAATAAAAGTTGTAGATCTCAGAAATTTATGAAACTTTATAGTTGAAAACCTTTTTATTTGAAATCATCTTGTCAAGAAAAACTACGTTTGAATTTCTCAAATTTAAAATTTGGATTTTTCAAACGACCTCAGAATCTCAAATGGAGAAACAACCAAAATGAAAGTTTTAGATCCCAAAAAGTTATGAAACTTTGTTGATTACAACATTTTCATTTGAATTTGTTTAGGGCCTCAAACAATAATTTTTTTGCTTTTTTTGTTTTTTTTTTGTCTCGAATTATGATTTTTGGAATTGGGCCAAAATATTACTTCTTGCCCAAACGGCCCAATCCTCTATAACCCTAGCTAAGCTAGCTGGCCCATATATAAGTTTCCACTTGATATATATATATATATATATATATATATATATATATATATATATATATATATATATATATATATATGCTGCTTTTACTCAATATCCGAATAGATATTTGTATCCGACCTTCTCCGAATCCGATTCATACCGTATTCGATACTCATTATTCGTATCCGTAACCGAGTTAATCCGTATTCGTATATGTATCCAAACGCTATCCGTGTCCGAATCCGAATCCGAACAGAAATATAAAAACAAATATAATATGAGTGATATCCGTTCGTATCCGATCCGTTTTCATCCATAAGTGTGTGCCACACTCAAGTTGCATTGCCCATGGTTTCATATAAGTTGAATACGTTTTATAATATAGGTGAGGGACGAGAATTAAAAGTTCCTGTAATGCGCGGGTCTCTGATATATAGATTCCATTGATGAGAAATTGGACACACGCATGATCTGGAATCTGCCTGCATCTTCATGTGGTGTCTCCCCTGTCCGCCCTTATTTGCTAATGACAAAGCTAATAATACAGAACCATAGGGCATATGATTCATTCCCTAAAACCAATGGCGGAGCATAGGAGCAAAGGCAGCAGGGGGGCAGTCAATAAATTACGTGGAAGTTAGATGGCTATTTTATAGTGTAACAAAAGAACATAAAGGCCACGTTTACTGATCTAAAACTTGGCTGAATTATTGTGAGAGAAAAATACTGTTCCGACTGAAAAAAACAAGCCGAATATAGAGTAAGCCGAACAGGGCCAAAGTACATGTGGTGGTAATCACAAAAGAGCACGGGGTGGATGTGCTCGCTAGACGTGAACCATCCGTGTTGGAAATTTTGAGTCTCGGTGAAAACGAAAAGCACTTTCGCCTGCAAGATACGGCCCTTCTCCCACGCCTCCATGGAATTAACAAATAGCAAAAGAAAGACAAGGCGCACGTCTGTGGAGGCATTCCATCGAGCACGTGCCATGCACTCGAGAAGGAAGCCTCACAGCCTATCTATCGAACCTGCAAATTAGCCTCTCGCTACGTCCTTCCGTACTCTCTCCAAGACAAGTGGAGCTCGTTCTCGAAGATGCTAAGGTCTTGCGTGATCGGTGCGGTCTGATAATGAAGATGACAGACAGAGAGACAAGCGAATGCATTCATGGATTACAGGCAAAAACAGACATGGAGGACGTACTTGGTGGGCGCAATGCGGCTTCTCGGGTCCTACTACGCGACCCTGACCGGCACCTTCGCCGCGGATAGCACCGGTACACCGGTGGCGGTGCCTGGCGGCCGCAGCTCGCCCACCCCCGGCGGCATCATCACGTCGAGCTCGACGTTGGGATAGTTGGGCTCGGGCCAGCCTGTTTGTAACTTTCAAAAGTAACTGCCTGTATCCGTTAATGGGCTGGGCCAGCCGCCATCCTAGGCCCGGCCCCTCTGTTATCACGGCCCATAACAAGCTGAGAATTGAATCATTTCACAAGGACATGTTAGTACAGACGTTACAAGACACTCAGTAGTATCTCAGGTCCTGGGTTTGACTTCCCGTGATAGCGAATTTTTTAAGATTTAACATCATTGTACTTTAGTGGTAGACGACGATCTCGTCGATAGCGAGATGTCGGTGGTAACTTCGTCAATCTCAATGATTTGTTGGTCCAGTTTTTGAAGATGCTCATAGGGGTAGGTTTTGTATGCGTGCCTTCGTAAGGGTGAGTGGTATGTGATGATCCTGTCGACAGCAATATGTCTGTGGTGACTTTGTCAATCTTCCCATTCTTTGAAGATTGTTCATAGGAGTAGGCCTTGTGTGCGTGTGTTTATAGGGATGAGTGTGCGAGCATTGTGAGTGTGTGCAATCGCAAAAAAAAAAACTCTCATTAATTAGATTGAGCATTCTGTTACCGGTGAGGTGAGAGTGTGATGCAGCGTCGTATCACAAATGTTTAACAATAATAATAAGCACGACAACACAGTGCGGGGCAATACGAGCCTCGGGCAGACAGCAGACTCCATGCCCAGCACAGTGCATGTTAGAATAATAGGTAATTTTCATGTCATTTTAATTCCATAATTTAACAGCATGATGATGACATATAAAAAAATATTAATCATTGAAATCATGATATCGATTATATCCATGATGAAAATACATGTTAGATCATGTATCATGTGAAACATATGAAAATAAAAAACATGTGAACTTGATTTATAAATCATAACAGAGAGAAACTGGCATGATATGCATCTCATATTTGCAACAAGCATAAGGCTACATATGAAGCAACATGACTGTAACAATAAAGCACATACGCAGAGCATATATTTGACAGAAACAGACATAAGACAAGACTGGACATATGGAACAAACTGAGAGAAGATGAAACGATCATACCCTCCTGTTCGTGCTTCCGAAGTCGACATGCTGTACTCGAGGAAGGAGACGCCGGTGATCGGGAAGAAGACGATGTACGGAGACAGAGACTCTTGGGCAGTCGCGTAGGTCCCGAACGACAAGGGCTTCGGAGGCACCTGCCCTCTCGCTCCTCCGTGCGCGCAGAGTTACGAGATGAGGAAAGCTATCGAGCAACTCAACTTTGTTTCTGGAATATGTTCTCTCTTTTATCTGGAGTTGGAAGAATCGCAAGGGAAGTCGAGAAGCCTTGGAGGCATGCGCCGGGAAGATCGAGAGACTCAGGGAGAGCAAGCGTCAGGTCGAGTTAGTGAGTGCTAAAAATTAACACACCACGCCCGGCCCGGCTCGGCCGGCAGCGGCGCGCGCACGCGTGTGGCACGCCCTTGTCCGTTTCTCAACTTCTCAAATTAGACGGATCTATTCCAATCATTTAAGTTGAGTCAACGTCCTTTTAACTTCCAATCCGGTACAAATAATAATACACACAATTACAAGCCATAGAGTTATTAATTTATTAGATATATAAATGGGCCTAACCCATAATAAATCCAACAGTGCAGGCCGCAGGGGAAGAGAAAACGGAGAAAGAGAATAATATCTGGACCCCACTTGACTATTTCTCTAACTGATCTCAAATGACCCTCGGCCTGTTCGCTGGTTGGTTTCTGGGCTGGTTTGGGCTGGCTGATGCTGATTTTATGTGAGATAAAAATACTGTTGGTTGGCTGGTTTGGGCTGGTTGAAACCAACAAGCGAACAGGGATCCCTCGCACAGTCGCACCAAACGCAAAACAAAATCGTCTTCGTATCCTAACTGAACATAGACGGATATAATCCCATCCCACAACATGAAATGGACTCGTCCCTTCTCGTTCCAAAACCAAACACAAGCATCTCTAGAGCAAACAAGAGAGGTCTAAGGCCTTGTTTAGTTCTTTCTCAAAAAAATTATACCATATCTCATCGAATATTTGGACACATGCATAGAATATTAAATATAGATTAAAAATAACTAATTACATATATTGCGATCACTTTGCGAGACGAATCTTTTAAGCCTAGTTAGCCCATGATTTGACAATAAAGTGCTACAGTAATACATTTGCTAATGACAAATTAATTAGGCTAAATAAATTTGTCTCACAGTTTACTGACGAATTCTGTAATTTATTTTTGTATTAATATCCGAACACCCCATGTGACATCCGATGTGATATCTCAAAACTTAAGAAAGATAGATGCCTCTCCAATTATAGGTACTTCTAAAAAGACTACGAGGCGGCTTAAGTAGCACAACGAATCATTTTTCTCAATTGATTGATTATTATTACTTTTCAGTGCTTATATAGTTGTCCCTTGAAGTAAAAGTCTTGAAAATCAATAAAAGCTTCCTTCGAAAAAAATAGTTGTCCTTAATCCTACAAGGATGGGAGCTGTCATTCCTAGCTTTACAAATTCCTCGTCGCTAGAGCAATGTGCACATTAAAGGATTTAATTAAACAATCTTGATACTATTCTGATCTAAACATATATATTTAAACCACTTTGTTATATTATGCAGACTATAAATCAGTCAGGTCTTATTTGGATGTAGTCGGATTCGCATCAATCCACATGTATTGAGTAAAATATAAACTAAATTTCACCCCAACACATGTGGATTGAGATAAATCCGACAATATCCAAACAAGACCTCAAGGATCTCCGGAGCTGGAGTTACGCCAAAGAGGCTTGTAAACAATGCAACCATCAGGTCTCATTCGGGAAACGATAATATCATAATCCTCTAATCCCAGCTCCAATCTAAACATATTGGTTGAAGTGAAAATTAGTTTATTTTTACTCTAATTAATATGTACGGAAAGGATTTTTAAACAACAAGAACAACATCTAAGTAAGGTATTGGAGTTGGGAGGTGTACGTACAACTATCTACATCCACCAAAATGAAATTTAAATCCTGATACCCACGAGCGCTAGCAGAAGCTGTATTCGATCATCTGATCGAAACGTACTTATGAGTGTGCAAGTGTGGAGTGCGTCTTCTTGTAACCAAAATCAAAATAAAGAAAAAGGACTATGGAGGAGAACAAATACATTTGAGATCTGATAGTAAAGTCGTAACTATGTTAACCTAAACTATTATATTTATCAGCTGGACGGTCTTGTTCGTTTCGCTAAAATTTAGCTGGCACCGCTGCTTAGTGGTGAAAAACAGGAAGAATTGAACAGGTGCAGAGCTGGGAGAATCGGTCACAGACTTGTGCGTGGAACAGAATTAAGTTCCCCGGCAAAATCATGTCAGAGAAAGCTATCAAATGATGATGTTCCTCTGATCTGCTTCCGAATGACAGAAGGAACAAATGAACCGAAGGAATGTATCACATTGCTTGGTTGTAGCGTGTCGGAATCAAATGAGCCAAAGTAGAAGTAGGCATGAAGCCCCTGCACCTGCAGCTTGCTTTAATTAAGGGGCCGTTTGGTGCGGCTCTGAGGTGCTCTGGCTCCTCACTATAGAACTCCTGTAGCTGTCCTGTAGCAGGGAACCAGTTGAAGCCTTAAAAACTAGCTTCGCCGGCTCCTTCGTTCAGCAGTTCAATTTTTGGTTCATGTTAATGGAAGGACTCCTGTAGCTGTACACATGCAGATGAAGCCGAAGCCCTTGGGAGCCACGTCAAAGAGGCCCTAAACCTTCGTACCAAAAGTAAAGAAAACAAATAAAAGAACAAAACAAGTGGACTACGTGTTGAGAGCTACTACCTGTCCGAGAAAGTAAAATTTGCCTTTGAGGGCATACGCTCTTCTTCTGTTGTGCACCCTTGGATATGTATTATAACAAATTTTGTATAGGTGAAGTAACTCTAAGTTTGAAAAGATAGAATCTACATGCATATCTACCAGTGGTGTCTATCACCAACACAAGTATGATAATTAAAATACGTTAAGGCTAGATAGAGTTGTGCGCATTATTTGTTTTACCTCTAATATGTCCCTAGAAATCTAGTAGCCAGCTTCTTAGCTGTCCCTTCTTACTCTGATAACTCTTTGCTACCTATGCATGGTCGATGTATTTCCGTTATGAATTTATTGGAAATGAGGGAAACCTCATGTTAAAAAAGAAAAGTCCTATAAATTTAGAATTGGGTAAAGTTAAATGTGCCCTTAAGGGCATGTGCTCTCACCATTTCCACCATTCACACACATCTCAATGCGAATATGCATTCTGATATGTTTGTGCACATTTCTTAATGTGAATCCAATGGTGGAGGTGGTGAGAGCACGTGCCCTTCAGGGCAAAAAAAATCTTGGCATGCTACATTATATTAGTATTTCAGAATGGAGTAACTAGTGGTAGATGCTTGCTTGCCTTGGCGGTTTTCCACGTAGCATACGTCAAAGAGCAAAGCCTTATGCCACCGGCTGCCGACGCGCACAGACATTCATGCGCATGGGCTGTGATGGCCAACCCTAGCTGGCAGCCTACGTATCCTCGCTAAACCAATTGAACTATACATCTTCTAGCCGTCCGTCCCGCCGCGGCCGGCCGGTGACGACGGAGCCATGGCTGAGCTCGCATCGGGCGCCGTAACCTCGCTGCTGGGTGTGATCCGGAACGAGTTTCAGCTGCTAGGGCGCGTCCGGGGCGACGTGCAGTTCATCAAGGAGGAGATGGAGAGCATGAACAGCTTCCTGGCATACCTGGCCAGGACGGAACCTCCCGACGGCGAGCACGACGAGCAAGTCCGGACGTGGATGAGCCAGGTCCGCCTCCTCGCCCAGGACTGCAACAACCGCATCGACCTCTACCTGTACCGCGGCAACCCGGAGATCCACCGCGCCAGGGGCGGCCTCAGGCGCTACGTCTGGTGGCTTCCCTGGTTCGTGCGCAAGATGGCCGCGCAGCACCGGGCGGCGGTCCAGCTGCGTGAGCTCAGGGACAGGGCTCGCGACGTCGGCGAGCGGAGGCTGAGGTACGGAGTGCAGGTCCCAGCAACGGCGGCACCGGCGGACCACCACCACCAGTCACCTCCTGCGACGCCATCGCCGTCATCATCGGCGCAGGTGGTTGCACTTGCACCTGCTTCAGCGTCACGTGGCCATGCCAGAGACGACGATGAAGACGACGGCGATGGTCACCATCACCAGCTGGTAATGACAGCCACGACTGATCATCCTCGTCGCCGGAGATCAGGCTGCTTCCTGCTGGAGCCTCCCACTCTGGATGACTACTTCCAGAGGTAGCTTCGGGAGTGGATACACAAGGTTGCTAAACAAGAGATCGTGCTGACGGCGTCCTTGGCCATCGTGGCGGCACCGGATTCACACAAGGACGCCTTCACTCTTGCACACGAAACTTTGGTTGCGCCAGGGACATATTACCATCGATTGGACATCCCGGCAGTGCACCAAAAGTTTGCACCGCTACGGCCCAAGGAGATTCTTTACTACATCCTTCGGGAGCTCCAGCATGCCAAGCCCCAATCCCAGACCCAGCAGCTGCAAGGCACAGGCTGTCCAGGCAATGGGGAGGAGGAGGAGGAGCGGCATTTGGACTGGCTAGATGCTGGCTACAGAAGACTGGAAATAAAGGTCAGAAAAAAGAGGCTGCTTGGTGAAATCAAGACCAGTATTGCAAGAATGAAGGTTTACCAGAAGCTAGAAAAGATCGAGAAAGGTATCCGAGAAGGGCAACCGATGAAGAAGGGCGTGGACCAGCTGGAGGACCTGAAAAACTTAGAGCTAGAGTTACTCCTCCCGCTGCTCCTCCAGTCAGCTGCAGCTGCTGCTGTGGCTCAACAAGGCCATGTAAGGAACAAAGTCATGAATAAATTAGCAGCGTCGTATGACAACATTATCAAAGAAACAGCTAACAAGCTTAAAAGGATAATGGAAGTAGAAGGAGGAGCAGCAAAAGCGCAACAGCAGACAGAACCCATTTGTCTCGAAGATTCCCAATATGAACGCATTCTGCTAAATGTGTTTCCAGCGACCAGCAATAGCAAGCCTCTGCAGACCAAAGAAGCCACAAAGACTACAGCAAAAACACTGGGGGAGCATCAAATCAAGCAGATGATCCATGAGGCTAAACAAGAAATCTTACAAGAGCTTCAGGAAGGCAAATCTGACAAGAATCAAGCAACAAGTGAACGGAGTAATCTGGGTCAAATTCCAGAATATGAGGTTGAAGAAATCATGCACAAGATCGAAAGCATCAACGTGGAGCTTAAAAAGCAGATGCAGATACAAGGCATCGTGAACAGGATTAAAGATCACTTGAAGGACAAAACACCCCTAATTATCCTCAAAATTGATGATCACGAGATGGATGGATCCAGATGGAAGGAGACCAGAAATGCTTTGAACCTCTTACAATGTGATGCTGATGCATTGATCATCACCAACACAAAGAACACCCAGCAAGCTAAAGAATATTGCTATCCACGGCAGGAACCCATATACTATACCCTTGCTGGCCTCTATCAGGATACAGTGCTCAAGCTTACAAGCCAGCAGAAAGATCGAGACTATTACAAGAAAAGCCAGGTCCTTCGGGACATCTTGGATGAGTGTGAGCCATATGAGTTATGCATGAAGATCTTCGCTCATGCTTTGTACGCCAAGCCCAAGAGGAGCATTGAAGAACTGCACAAGTTGCACATCTCCCTGCAGATTTCACCAAAATCATTGGAACGTGTTGCTAAGAAGATGTTCAGGTTCTCATACAACGACATGCCTAAAGAACACAGGTCCTGCTTATTGTATCTTGCTATCTTCCCTCAAGGTCACAAAATCAGGCGGTCAACCTTGATAGGACGGTGGGTCGTGGAGGGGTTGATAACTAAGGAAGATTGGCCCACTTCAGTCCATCAAGCTGAGCGATGTTTTGACATGCTCATTGACCGGTGGCTTCTTTACCCCGGTGATATTAGTGCTTCAGGCAAGGTCAAGAGCTGCATGGTAGGTGATCTAGTTCACGGATTCATTACCAAGATTGCCAGGAAACAACACATTGTGGAGACACGCTTGTCACATCACTTGGCTCGTCACTTCTCCATTTTCAATGATATTGAACTCCGAGGTTCTGATAAAATCGAGACTTTCTTGCAAAGTATCTCTAAATCATCTAAATGGTCCATGCTCAAGGTGCTTGATCTGGAAAGTTGTCAGTGCTTCAAGAAGAAGAACTACCTCGATGAAATCTGCAGCAATATATTACTACTCAAGTACTTGAGCCTAAGGGGAACAGATGTTACCCAGTTGCCTAGAGAAATCAACAACCTCCACGAATTGGAGGTATTGGATATTCGACAGACGATGGTGCCTGCATCTGCAACAAAAAATCTCATGCTCCTTAAGCTGAAGCGTTTACTAGCTGCTAACAATGGTTCTGGTGTACGGATTCCTCACAAGATCGGAAAAATGGTAAATGTGGAAGTATTGTCTAATGTCAAGGCTTCACTGATTGGCACTGGCAGAGACTTGTTTGACATTGGAAAGCTATGGAAGCTGCAGAAGCTCGGTATTGTTGTTGAAGACAAGAACCGTCACCTAAGGAATTTGCTTCGAGCAATCAGTGACCTGCATGAGTGCCTCCTGTCTTTATCAATCACTTTTCACACAACCGGATATGAGGGCACTCCTTCCAGTGAAGAGTTACCAGCCTCTCTCCTGAGATACCCTCCTAAGCTTCTCGAGAGCCTAAGGGTCAGTGGAACCACACAAAAGGGGCGGCTGCTTCCATTGTTGGCCAAAGATCATCATCATCAACTTGCCAAGGTTACTCTAAGTAGCACCTCGCTGAACCAGGAAGATCTTAAGGTCCTTGCTAAGCTGACGGTGTTACTCTGTCTCAAGCTTGAAAACATTGGTTGCACTGAGAGCGTGCTCACCTTCAAGAAGAATGAATTCCAAAAGCTCAATTACTTTCTTCTTCAGGGCTCCAGCCTGACAGAAATCATGTTCGAGGAAGGAGCAACTCCTGAGCTCAAGAAGATCATTTTGTCTTTGACCAACATAGAGCGTGTTTCTGGTGTTGAAGGCCTTCCAAAACTGGAGGAGCTTGAGTTCAGCAATAATACAAGCAGCAGTTTGCTTTCATCAATTGACAATGCTGAACAAATAACCAAGCTGACTCTTGGTGGAAAATTGCTGGAGCAAGCCAATCTACGTATCCTCGCCAAGAAACCAAATGTGCGCAGCCTAGAGCTCTTGGACACATCATGTTGTGGAAGTCAGCTTACTTTCAACGAAAATGAGTTCCAGAAGCTCAACACTCTTATTGTCAACTGCTCTGATATCACAGAGATCAACTTCACTACAAGATCAGCTCTTTCTCTCCAGAAGATTGTGTGGACCTTCACCAACATGCAGTCTCTCTCTGGCATTAACAACCTTCCAAAACTGAAGGA
Organism: Miscanthus floridulus; assembly: GCF_019320115.1. Lineage (NCBI taxonomy): Eukaryota > Viridiplantae > Streptophyta > Magnoliopsida > Poales > Poaceae > Miscanthus > Miscanthus floridulus. The sequence goes on from NC_089595.1 coordinate 19,408,365, forward strand.
GCTTGAATTCAACGGGGGCCCTGTCCGTTTTGAGGTGGAAGAAGCCATTAACAAACTTAAGGAAAGACCTGGTTTTGACTTTAAACACAACAAACCAAAAAATCAGGAACAAGAGAAAGGAGATGCAATAGCAGAAGATGAAGATGATGATGCAAGGTTCCCGTTCTGCTGGAAGAAAAAGGTCTGACACTGAGCTCAAGGAGCCTCTCCTTATATCCATTCATTATCGAATGCCTTGGTGTGGTTTGTGTGTGCTCGTGTGGTTTGTCATATGTTCTGCTTGTTTGTGTTTTTCTGCCTGCGAATGAGTATTGTACATATGTGTCAGCTGAGTGTGTCTGTTTTCTAAGTTAATCTGCCTAGTGGTTGTGGTTGAGCGTAGAGGTTTGTGCTCACTGTTAGTTGATCTCCACCAATAGGCCCAACGGTCTATTGGGCTCTTATCTCTGCTCCCTGATCGGGGGAGCCCAACCCTAATTCGGTTGGTGGGCCCCTGTCGCACAGCACACATAAAAGGAAGGTAGGGGTGAGGGCTCAGACTACGAGGTTCAACGGAGCCGCAACCCACCTACAGAGAAACCCTAATCCGATCCTAAAGAGCGCTGCCAGCGACGGGATGAGCCCGCCACCACCACCGTCGTTCCCCTGCAGGGTCTCCACCGTTCCACAGCATCGCCACCACCTCGCCTCCTCACCACCATGTCGAGCACCGGCTTCCGGGAGGCTGCAGCCAAGACGTGCAGAGGAACCCGAACAGGAGTCTTACTACGGATCTACAGTTACACACAGAGGTACACACCACGATCCTAACATTGGTACTAGAGCCAGGTTACTAGTGTGTAACCCTAACCCTAATCGGGTAAAAGAAGAAAGAACAGATCCGTGTTTGGATCAGAGAAGATGAACAAAGAAGGGGAAGGGAAGAAATTCGGAAAGAAAAGGTTCAACCGAAACCCTAACCCTAATTTGTAACCCCATCCCAAATCGGGTTAATCCCAAAAGAAGAAGGGGAAGGGAAGAGATTCGGAACCCTAACCCCCTCATCCCAATCGGAATCAAACCCGAAAAGAAAAGAAATCCAAATCGGTTCAATCCGAGCACCAAAAAGAAAAACAAAGAAAGAGGGGTTCGGCCTAGACCCGCTCAAATCCAAAGGGGTCACCGCGGCCAGGCCGCTCGACGACGACGCGCTCACCCGCTGGGGAGCGCGCATGCCGGCGAGGGGGCCGGCGGCGGTGCCATGGACGCCTTCGCTCGCTCTCGCTCGCTCGGTTGTGCTCGGCTGAGAAGAGAGAGCAAGGTAGAGAGAGGAGAGAGCGGCGAAGAAGAGAGAGAAAGCAAACGCCGGAATGAACTAGGGTTTTCTGAGGAACCCGACGTCGCCGGGTTTTTATTCGCCCGATCTGGCCGCTCGGCCGTAGGATACAGACGGACGGCGCAGATTCATTGGACCTGATTTGGCCCAGGCGGGATAGAGCTCGAGGCCGACTTCCTGGCCCAGGCCCAGGTTGCGGCCTGGGCGCGGGGGAGAGCGCGGGAAGGGCGCGTGCGGCTGTGGGCCGTGGGCCATTTCAGGCCGAAACAGTAAGGAGCAAGAGCCCAGTTTCGTTTTTTTTATTTTTTTCTGGAAAATTGAATATGCAAATTGGCTCAAAAGAAAAATAGAAAAGTAATTGGGAAAATTCAAGAAATTGAGTAAGTACATTCTCCAGTGATTTTGAACAGACGTAATATTTAACTGGAGAAAAGAAAAGTTTTTCCAGTAAATGTTTATTTCCTGGAAATTGATTAATGGATTAAAGGAAATAGGAAAAGCAATTTTCCCCGTGGGTAAAATTCAAGGAAAAGAGAGTTTTTTCCACAGCCAAAGAAATTGTTTATTCTCCAGTTAATTTGTACCAACATGATATTTAAAAGTTTTCCGCTGCTAAAGAAATTGTTGATTCTCCCGTTATTTTGAACCAATGTGGTATTTAATTGGAGAAAAAGAGATTTGTCATAGATTATGATGTTGTTATTTTCTGACCAACGTTGTTAATAACAATATCATAATTTTAATGATTTATGCATTAATTCTACTTCTGCCCAACGGTGATGTAGAATTAGTATATAAGAACATATGTTAATTTTAATGATTTATGCATTAATTCTATTTTTGTCCAACGGTTATGTAGAATTAGTGTATGAGAACAGTTGTAACAGTTAATGATTTATGCATTAATTCTATTTCTGCCCAACGGTGATGTAGAATTAGTGTGTAAGTACAGTTGTGAAAGTTAATGATTTATGCATTAATTTTATTTCTGCCCAACGGTAATGTAGAATTAGTGTATAAGAATAGTTGTATGTTTTGATTTTGACCAACGTTGGAATTAAGGCATGCAAATGGTGTTATTTTTATGTTAAGAAAAGTTTTGACCTAGTTTTTATCTTGTCTAAAGTGGACTGGGTAGTCATCTCACCGTGTTCCACTGAGTTTGTGGCACCGGTGAGGGAAACAAAAGAGAATGATGCGACTTGGGCAACTAAAGAGAGAGATTTTAAATCCCAAAAGATATCCTATGACTCCTTGGGCATAGGAAATGAATCACTACCAACAAAAAAAGTTTGGCTATGATAAAGAACATGATTGGGCTTGTAATTGTGGACTCAATCTCAGAGTGTGACACGGTCACCGAGTACCTCGATAGAATAAAGAGTCAGTTCACTGGCTCTTCAAAGACATATAAAGAGTCAGTTCACTGGCTCTTCAAAGACATATAAAGAGTCAGTTCACTGGCTCTTCAAAGATATATGCCACTCAGCTGATGAAGCAGCTGGTGACAGAGTGTTAATCTGAAAATGGTGGCATAAGAGAGCTCATGATGCGTCGTCGAAATTATGGCACTGTCGTTTAGGCCATATTTCGAGGGGGAGAATAGAAAGACAAGTTAAGAATGATATTCTTCCTCCATTAGAGCTCTTATATTTAGAACAATGCAGAGAATACATAAAAGGAAAGTGAAGCGTAGGAATTTTACAGATTATTCACACAGACATCTGTGGTCAGTTTCCTATAAAGAGTGTGGATGGTAATGATTCGTTCATAACATTCATAGATGATTACTCCCATTATGGCCATATCTATCCAATCAAAGAAAGAAAAGATGTATTGGATAAATTTAAGATATTAAAGATTAAGATAGTCAGGTCTGACCGTGGGGGAGTACTACGGTCGGCATACCCTAAAAGAATAGCATAGTAGCCCAGTATTCTACACCGGACGAACCTCAGCAGAATAGAGTAGCTAAAAGAATCAATCGTACCCTAATGGATATGGTGGGCAGTATGATAAGTTACTCCACCTTACAGTTGAGCCTATGAATGGAGGCGTTAAAACTGCCACTCATATTCTCAATAGAGTATCAAGAAAGTCGGTGCCCAAAACACCGTATGAGTTGTGGACAGAAAGAGTACCCTCACTAAACCACTTCCGTGAATGTGGTGAGCCCTACTGAGGCTAAAGTGTTTAACCCAAATATTGGAAAGTTATATCCCAAAACAGTAAGTTGTCATTTGTTTGGCTATATAGAAAAGTCAAAAGGTTTTCGTTTCTACTGTCCAGAGAGACACACAAAGTTTGTGGAAACGAGACACGCTGTCTTCCTAGAGGATGAATTGATGAGGGGGAGCATGGTAGCTCGAGAAATTGACCTTGAAGTGAAGCAGATGTATGCGCCCACTCCAATGATTCATGAGCCAATTTTCTCACTATCTGCTGTCGCTGCACCGACAGTGCTAGATACTGTGGTGCCAGCACATGTTGTTATCCCACCTGTGGCAAAAATAAATGACGATGAGGAACCTGTTCTTTAGAATTCTATAGAACCTATTGCCACATATGAGGGGGAGCAACAACAGCCTCAAATAGAAGATGTGCCAAATGTGAAGGCCCCTAGTAGGTCTCAAAGAGTTAGAAAATCAGCTATTTCTGCTGAGTATGAAGTGTATTACACTAAGGAATTTCAAATGGAGGATGATTCCACCTCATTTGAAGAAGCCATGAGAAGTGATCATTCATCAAAGTGGCTTGAGGCCATGGAAGATGAAATGAAATCAATGAATGCCAATAGAGTTTGGGACTTGGAAATAATTCCTAAAGGAGTCAAAACAGTATGTTGTAAATGGGTCTACACTCTACAGAATAAAACTTGACTCTCAAGGGAATATAGAAACATATGAAGCGTGACTTGTGGCAAAAGGCTTTATGCAAAGAGAAGTGATTGATTACAATGAGACCTTTTCTCCAGTCTCATGTAAAGTTTCCTTCATAATCATAATGGCATTAGTGGCACATTACGATTGAGAATTACATCAGATGGATGTAAAGACGGTATTTCTCAATGGAGACTTAGAGAAAAATGTTTACATGGCACAACCGAAAGGTTTTGTCATGAAAGGAAAAGAACGAATGGGATGCCGCCTAAAGAAATCCATTTATGGATTAAAACAAACTTCAAGACAGTGGTACTTGAAGTTTGATCAGACAATAAAGAATTTTGGGTTTAAAGAGAATGTAGAGGACAATTGTGTCAATACAAAGTTTAAGAATGGGAAGTTTATCTTACTTGTCCTGTATATAGATGATATCTTACTTGCTAGTAGTGATGTCAGTCTACTACTGGAGACAAAGAAATTTGATATGAAAGATCTTGGCGGAGCCTCGTTCGTTCTAGGGATCGAGATTCACCAAGATAGAAGAAAAAGGGTATAAGAACTGTCACAAAAAGGCATACATAGAAAAGATCTTAAAGAAATTCAGTATGTACAAATGTAGTCCCTCACCTACTCCTATAGTCAAGGGAGACAGATATGGGGATTTTCAATGCCCCAGGAACCAATATGAGCTCAATCGATAAAGTAAAAGTGGTTCCATATGCTTCAGCTGTCGGAAGCTTGCAACATGCTCAAGTATGTACGCGCCCTGACTTTGCATTTGTTACCGGGTTTTTACTTGGCAGATTCCAGAGCAATTCTGGAATAGAACACTGAAATTAGTAAAGAAAGTCTTGCATTATTTGCAAGGAACGAAAGGCCTCATGATAACATATAGAAGATCTGATTCACTCCACATGGTGGGATATTTAGATTCTGATTATGCGAGAGTGAATACATATCCAGACGTGGATTTTCTATCATCTCGCAAAGGGGAGCTATTTCATGGAAAAACTCAAAGCAAACTGTCACTACATCGTCCACAATGTATGACGGTTTGTAGCGTGTTATGAGGCAACGGGCAGGTGAACTAACTAACGAAGTTCATACCCGGTTTGAAGGTGGTTGACGACATCTATAGACCACTTAAAGTAATACTGCGATTATAATCTGTCAGTACAGTATGCTCACAACATAAGTCAAGTGGTGCTGCCAAACACATTGACATAGAGTATTATGTTGTGAAAGATAAAGTCCGGGATCAAGTTATAAGTCTTGAGCATATAAGAACAGAAAGGATGCTCGCGGATCCGCTTACAAAAGGCTTACCACCCAACATGTTCAGATGACATGGTGTTCAGAGAACATGTAGCTAGCTTGGGTTTAAGGGAAAGCCTAAAATATTCCTGGACAAAAGAAGGCCTAAAGATAAGTATCTATTTCAGAACAGAGTAGTAAGTTGTAGCTGTTAAGTCTATCGGTAATGGACCGTGACGATGAGACATGCTCTATGAGCTAATCTGTAATGGAATGAACAAAAGCAAATGATATGAAAGTGAAAGATGGAATGAGATCAAGAGGGAGAATGTTAGTTGATCTCCACCAATAGGCTCAACGGCCTATTGGGCCCTTATCTCTGCTCCCTGATCGGGGGAGCCCAACCCTAATTTGGTTGGTGGGCCCCTGTCGCACAGCACACATAAAAGGAAGGTGGGGGTGAGGGCTCGGACTACGAGGTTCAACGGAGCCGCAACCCACCTACAGAGAAACCCTAATCCGATCCTAAAGAGCGCTGCCAGCGACAGGATGAGCCCGCCACCAGCCCACCACCACCGTCGTTCCCCTGCAGGGTCTCCACCGTTCCATAGCATCGCCACCACCTCGCCTCCTCACCACCGTGTCGAGCACCGGCTTCCGGGAGGCTGCAGCCAAGGCGTGCAGAGGAACCCGAACAGGAGTCTTACTACGGATCTACAGTTACACACAGAGAGATACACACCATCGATTCTAACACTCACATGTTTGGATTTGAAATTGGATTTGTGTGGCTTTCCTGTGAACCATCATGCTGCAGAATGCTTGGTTCCAATCATGTAATAAGCGCGATGCTTGTGCGCATACACCGTGTGATATATTATATACTTAATGTTTTCTGAATTGATGAAGAAGTGTGTGTCATATATTATAGGTACCTGTCTAACCGTATTATATATAGTACATACTTCACTAGTTCTTGCATTGTTGTGGCCTAGCAAGGTCCTTGAAGCAGAGGTTTATGCCGAATTGCCGATTAAGCATATGCAAATCTGGATTCTATCTTTACTTATCTTCCAAACTGCAGTGGCAGAAGTAGTGTTCCAGTCAATCATTTACTGAGCAAATGGTCTCATTTGTACATTGGTGTGCACTTGATAGGTACCTAGAGCAATTTTATTATCCCTTGTCATCCCCTTGTCTGGGGATGGAAAAGCTAGTTGCAGAAAGTTGATACTAAGCATGTTGATGCTGGGCCTAGTTGTTCAGACACATGAATGGTACTTGCAGACAAATAATTTTAGTTCAGATAGTGGCATCTTACCTATGTGTACTACAATTGCGATCTCAAATTATCACAACAACGAGTGGTAAGTGGTTGGTAACACTAACACCACCAGTAGCCTAAGTCAACATGTTGGGAAACAGGAACAGGTCCAAACAAGAGCAATCGATGATCCATCTGTGTGAGCAGAGGAAAATCGTGACACCAGAAATAGACAAAAATGAACTTGACAACAATAAAAATGGTAGGAAAGAGTTGGGGCTCATAGCGAATCGGATATATGGATGTCGACCTTGAGCGGGTTGCTCCCCAGAAGGCCAGAACTGCCCATGAGCATGGAGCAGCACTGGTGCGAGAACACTCGAGCAAACACCACCGTGCATGACTACACGTGGCCATCTGCTCGAATCTTAGCAGCGCCCCACTTCTGAATCGCCACTACAATACAATGCACCTACCTAGAAAGCAAAACGATACCTGATTTAGTGAATCGACTCCACCGAAGGAAGGACGGGGCATCCAAGTCGCATGATCTTGGCCGGCAAAGGCATTACGCCGAACACCTTACGGGCGGTCCCTGTCGCATGCGGACAGAAGAGGCGCGCAGAGAAGGTACGTAGCGGAGGCCAAGCACGTCTGCCTGCAGGGCGCGCGGCGTCCACCTGCATCCCCGGCTCATCGGCGCGCGCGCGATGCTGATGCGGTGCCATGCCTCGCCACTCAGGCCAGACCGCCAGGCGCCAGAGGAGGGAGGACGCTCATGCCGCGGCTTCTCTGATCGTCCATGGATCAGGCGGGCCTGCTATCTTTCTGAGTCTGCTAGAATGCCCCGACTGACTTTAAATGGGCTAAAGTTGGGCCCAATCGTAGTTTGACTGATCTCACAAGACTATGGGCCTGGATCCTCTTGTGTGTATTGGCGTGGGCCTGCTATCTTTCTGTTCCTAACGTGAAACTGTGTTATGAGAGTTCATAAATAAATAAACAAAACCTTAAATAATAAGCACATGCGTATACCTTTGACACTCTAGTAACTAGTGTGGATTGTTACCCAAGTCACAATTGAGCTTTCTATTCATGGGCTCTAGAAGACACAGGGTGCGCGCGGGGAGGATCACCCGTTCACTTGTGCGTGGAGCCGTGGAGCGACAAAATCGTCCGGAGACGATGAGGACATAATCGACTATCAGTTCACGGTGTGATCGGATCGCGTCCATGGTGAAGCAAATAAAAAGGATTACTATTAGAACGGTGATCCAATCATATCGAAAAAAATGCTCGAATCAAACAACATCTAAGATGAAGATATCGTGCAATTTTTAAGGCAGCCTAGGGCCAGCCCACGGCGGGCAAGCGGGGCGGCCGCCCTGTGCCCCCCGTACCACGGGGCCCACCTCAGGTATACACTCAGTACGTAGCTGTATAGTATATGGCTTGGTTGGCTCGACAACCTAGCAGATTAGCGTTCGCGATTTGTTTGTCGACTCTGCAACCGCGACTTCTCATCTCGAAACCAAATCACAAATCTCGAACACAACGCAACAACTGCAACGCGATCAACCAACTCAACAGCGGTGCCGTGGCGGGCGGCCAACTCGGAGTGAAACTCCAACCAGGACGCCTGCGTAGCCGGTCCCCGTGCGCTGATGCTGATTTTTATTCCCACCCCACACGCGCACCCGCCCTGTTGCAGCGCCCGCGCGTCCAGATGACTCGCCTTGCCCCCCGCGGCACGCCATGTCCACCTAGATTCGAAGCCGCCCGCCTCGTCCCGCACGCGCAGCCCGCCCCCGTCGCGCCCCGACCGCTGGCCTCTAGCTCGTCGCGGCCCATTCTCCGATGCACGTGCCGTGCCACCATCACTTCCTGCGCCCGTTGACTCTCCAAACAGTATGAAACAATTGCAACATTAAACATTTGAATGCAACATCTGTATACAGCGGATAAAACATTTAGAACATACACTTGTAACATATGTGTGAAACATACGCAACATAAGATAAAACACTTGCAACTTGCCACCATGAAAACATGCACTACAACATAAGCCTGAAACAGCTAAAACATTTCGAACATATTCTTGCAACAAATGTGTAAAACATGTGCAACATCCATATCAGAACGCTCACAATATGCGTCTGGAACAAATGAAACATTTTGAACAACACCTCTGAAACACTTGCAACATGCCTCTGAAACACTTGCAATATGTGCAACATCCCTGATTTACTTGCAACATCCATATGAAACAATTGCAACATACCTCTAAAACACTTGCAATATGTGCAACATCCCTGATATACTTTTGTAACATCCATATGAAACAATTGCAACATACCTCTGAAACGTCTGAAACACTTGAAATATACGCTTGCAACATGCGCTTCCATCGCAACATCTCCTTGCTGAAGTCGTGCGTCACGGTGGCTACGGCGTCGTTCATGTGTTTTTTTCTCGAATACCCAAAAGAGTTCCGTGGTTCATGTGTACATAAGGGCCCTAGTTTTTTGTTTCGCCCTAGGCCCCTAAAAATTCAGGAGCGGCCCTAGGCCGGCCATGCATATTTTGGGATACTATTCTCTTCCTGTTGCGAAGATGATCCCCTATTTGTTCTTGATAATAACCAAAAGGAAAAAGAACTTTTCGCACCCGCTTTTCGTTTTACACGAATGAAAATGGGACGGATATATGTCCTTCTTGAATGGGTCAAAACCTTAAAAGGATAGTTCATATCTCAACTCGAACATTTAACCTTCGCACCGTATCCGAATCCGAACACTCAAAATTAGATTTTTTATATGTATTATGAGATAGATATCAATATCCGACATGATTCGTATCCGGTTACAAGATCCGACAAAAATATGGGATATAATGTAGGATCACTGATATCCGTCTGTATTCAATCCGGTTTCATCCCTTTTTACGTAGCTATTCATCTTGCCATCCTTAAAAAAAAGAGCATGGCTAGCGCCCAGATGTCCGGACGCTAGCATCCGTCTGGACGCCCGCGCTTGCCCCATCCGGAGGCCCGTGCCTGCCTGTATGCGGCTCGCGTACTTCGCATGCTACTCGTCTACGCCTGCTGCTCGCGTGCGCCTGCTACTCCCTCCCTCCCTCTCTGCTGCTCGTGTCCAGACGCCTGCCCACATACTTGGCATGCTTCTCGTAGGCTGCTACGTGCCTGCACCTGCCGCTTGCATGCTGCTGCGCACCCATGCTGATACGCGCTCGCGCCTCCTGCTGCAAATGCACGCAGGGACTTCCTCCACCTATGCTCGCTTCCCTCGCCTGCTAATGAAAACACTTGCAACATGAAGCATTTGCTGCAAAATACGTTTGAAACAGGTGAAACATTTGAAACATAAGCATACAACATATGTGTATAGCCACTGCAACACATATAACGTCCACATAAAACACTTGCAATATACGTCTGAAACAGCTAAAACATTTGGAGCATACACTTGCAAATACGTATATAGCCACTTCAACATATGCAACATCCAGATAAAACACTTGCAACTTGCAACATGAAAGCTGAAAGGATCAAGATGCCCAAGAGGAGGGGTGAATTGGGCTAATTCTAAATTTTTTTGCAATAATTAAATCCTACGGATAGCCCAATTAACCCCTTGTGCCTAGAAAAGTGTTTCTATCAAACTAACGCACAAAGGACTTGCAACCTATGTTCCAAACTTACTCTAGCATGGCAATTCTATGAATGTAAAGACAAGTATTGAATTGCTCAAAGTAAATACTCAAAGTAAATGCTCAAAGTAAAGAGAGAGAGGAACGCGGTGATGTTTTGCCGAGGTATCAGAGAGTCACCACTCCCCACTAGTCCTCGTTGGAGCACCCGCGCAAGGGTGTAGCTCCCTCTTGATCCACGTAAGGATCAAGTGCTCTCTACGGGTTGATTCTTCGACACTCCGTCGTGGTGAATCACCCAAAGCCGCTCACAACTTGAGTTGGGTCACCCACAAGCTCCGCCGGGTGATCACCAAGCTCTCAATCACCACCAAGCCATCTAGGTGATGGTGATCACCAAGAGTAACAAGCACAAACTCTCACTTCCACACAAAGCCTAATGAGAAGATGAATGCACACTTGGCTACTCTTGATTCACTAATGAGGCTACTCTCTTGGATTCTCAAATCTCAATCACCTTACTAGGACCTTGCTCTTTTTGGCACTCACAAACGTGTTTCTCAGCTGTTGGAATGAGCAAAAGTGACTCCACACACGAGTGGAGCTTCTATTTATAAGGCAGCCTGAAAAACGAACCGTTATGAGCTTCTGCGGGGTGACCGGACGCTCCGGTCATGTTGACCAGACGCTCTGATCAGTTCAACCCGTGAACCAGTGAAAATGTATTGACCAGACGCTGGCAGGGTCCGGTCACCACTGATCGGATGTGTCCGGTCGCATAAAACCCTCACTGGATGCTTACTGGACTCGACCGGATGTTGAATCCTCAGGGTCCGGTCAGTACTGACCGGACGTGTCCAGTCACAGATTCCCTTCTCTGGAACCTTACTGGAGTTGACCGGACGCTGCCTCTCAGCGTCCGGTCACTTGACCTCTCCAGCGTTCGGTCGCACCGAACGTAGTCTGTTGATCAAATGAACTAACCAGACCCTGCGGCCAGCGTCCGGTCGCACCGGAGCCAGCGTCCGGTCAGCATTTGTGTAACAGAACCACCCAATTTATACAAGATCAAGTACGGCTGTCCACGCTAACATGTTGACACACACATACTTTCACTCATATAAACCCGGTAGTCCGCCGAGTGTCCCGAAAGACCTCGGTAAATCAATATCACAACCAAGATCGCGTGATTAAGCAAATACACATCACATACACAGGGTTGCAGCGTAAATAATATTACAAATGGGTTCACAAATAAAAGTACGAGTTTGGGTTTCAAAACCGCTTGGTGAAAACAACATAGCTTTCAAATAATTACATTAATATAAGTTCCAAATATATTGCTAGCATAAGTGACATCATCCGACAAAAGTATATAGACGAGAAGTAACTATAGAATCACCGAGCCACCGGCGGTTAGCCACCATCTTCACAGGCCTAGAACTTCACCTGCAACATGGTGGGATAAACCCTGAGTACGAGAAGGTACTCAGCTAGACTTACCCGTCAAAACCAGAAATAAAGGACACCAAGGGTTATGCAAGGCTTATGAGGTGGGCTAGCTTGACACAGTTGCATAAAAGAGCTTATGAATATAGTGACCAATTTAAACTTAGCATCAAGTTTATCATCATTTACCTATCCACTAGATTAGCACTTGTACTATAGCACTCACTTATTAGGAGCAAACAATATTAACCATAGCAGGTATAATCAGGCTGTCATCATCATATCATCATTCCTGAACCATTATGTTATTTAGTGTATCTACTTTGGAGATAAGCCTGTCAAGTTCTCACTAACCGGGAGAGACGGCGACTCGAATCGAATTACAACTCAGCTGAGGGGGTATTCCTAACTCTCACCCTGGCATACTTTGCAAGGGTAGCCGTGGGTCACCTTTGGGACAACTCAGGAACCAAATTTGCTGGTTCAATCAGCGCCAGCACTCTCAGGGATTACCCTTCTGCCAGGACGATCAGGACTTTTAAATCACCTACCCTTAGACTCACGCCTACGGCTCCCTTCCAAGGCGTACTTTATACTTATCGACTCCCGGCCTAAGGTGAGCTACTCGGCTTCGTGGTCGGTCTTCGGACACGGCCAACTAAGAGAGAGGCATGCATTCAACATGAATAGGAAAGGCTCCAAGATTTAGTCCTTAAGCGACACAGACGGAGTCACTACAAACCGGCAAGCCTCTGCCCGGTCTTCAATTCAAATTAAGACAGGTTCTTTTCTATGATAGCAAATATAGCCAACCGTGCCATATGTATGTCCCTATATCTCGCAGGTGACAGGAAATCACCTGACTTCTACCACGTTTAAGCAGGGCTAAGCACTACACGAACCTGAGCTACATAGGATTCAGGGTATCAATATCTGGACAAGGATTGGATAACCAATGCAGCAAGTGTTTGCATCCAACACCTAAACTTAATGCAACAATATATATATGTAACAATAATACGTTAACTGCATTTCAGAAATTAGGAGGCTTAATATGCTCCGGGGCTTGCCTGGGATCCCACACTGAGTCAGTGTTAGTTAGACGACACTCGCTAAGTGAGCATCTCCCGTCCTAGCACTTGTCCAGTCCTTCCACCTTCGGGATAGGTCCACCATACACCGTCTTTGGGTTTGGCTCCAACATCACGTCCTTCACGTGGTTCATCTAGCACACCTAGATGAGATGCAATATGCAAGTGTATGAATACATGAAAGTGCAATAGACAATGCATCGCATGCAGTAAGTAAGACAAGCACAAGGTTACATTAACATGCACAAGCACTTCGCATTGCCTACTTTAAATATCGCACAATTTATCATCCCACGATAGCAAAGAAGACGACAACACCAAGCATGACACAAGTTTCCCAAGACCTCAGGTACTCTAACTCAACCATCGTCAAAGGTATGAGCCACACTTAGCAATATACAAGCAAACAACTATAATTGGAATCTGTCAATTTCTGGACATGCAAACAGCAGCTACAAGATTTAGCTATAACTGAAGTTACACAAATCCAAATGACTTACAAGAAGACATTCTGGAAATCTTATGAAATTGTCTACAATTCATATTTAAACCTATCAGCATGATTCCAAAGTTAACAAGATTAAACAGGCACATTTATCAAGGCTGGTCCAGAAATTCCAGAAAGCTACAATTCTGAAGACCAACTTAGAACAGTCCTAACTCACAAACTACTTGGCCACATGCCATGAAAATTTAACACAAGCTAGTTAGGTGAGTTATCTACAACTTTATTATTATCATCTTAAGATGATTCTTCATATAACAAGGTCAATTAATCTAATGAATGTATCTCTATCTAAAACATGGACAGAAAATGACATGCCACTTTAAACAGCTATAACCGAAGTTATACATGTCCAATAAATGTGGTTCTGGACTTTTTAGAAAGCTTAAAAAATTATAAACAACTTTGTTACAAACACATAAAGCTAATTCTACTATTAAGAAGGCCCCACAATACCAACAAGGTAACCCTTTCAGAGTTTGGGCAGAAACAGCCACTGATATTTAAGCAAGTATAACTCAAGATCTACTTAACCAAAAATCATAATATTTAGATTTTTGAAAAGCTTAATAAAAGTAATACAACTCATGTATTATCACAAAGTCATGATTCATAACCTAACTAATCCAATTAATTTAATCTAGCAGGCCTATTCAGAATAGGGGTAAGGCAATACCGGTAATTTGTTATTTTTATAGATCTTAAACTATCAAGCCTAAAATACTGAAATTTTTACCAGACATCACTAATCACATCAGTAACACTCCATAAAAATTTCACATTTATTTGAGTAAAATAACTGCAGTTATAAAAAAGACAAGACATGACTAGCATTAAGAACCTAACTGCCTAAATCTATTTTTACAGCAAACTATTTAAACTTAAACATGTAATATTATTGATCTAGTGCACAGAGAATTTCACAAGGATTCCAAAAAGTTCTCATTTACTATTTTACGATTTTTCTACAAATTACTACGAATTTTCAAAGTAGAGCATTCAAATCTGTAAAAACCAGAGAAAAAGGAAATTGAAATCTTGCATCGGGGTCCCTGCGGAAAACACAAATTAAACACGAACAAATGGATCCTTTTTCACACTATTTATATGAGTCACAGACTTTGCAGAAAGAACCTTCCCTTTCCTCGAATTCGAGCGCGAAGTCCTTCCTCGTCTCAGAACGGACGCAGAGCACAGCACCGTGGCTGTGCTTGGGGAAGGGGACAGCGGCCGACCGGGGCTTGCTGGTGCGGCTGGGGAGGCTTGCCCAGCCCAGGTGGTGGTGTATGCAGCTGTGGCTGTGGTGGAGAGCAGAGACAGGACGGCAGCGACGGCCGGAGCTCTAGCTCGGCCATGGCGGATGTGCGCCCCGGCGTGGAGCGGAGCGAGGAGGAGATAGCGAGAAGGAGGAGGAGAATGGAGAGGAGGGAGGCAAGCGCACGGGCTTTCTACATCGGCTTACGTTGAGTGGACGCGAGGTGGTGAGCATGCAGGCGAGCGCGCGAGGCACGCGGCGTGAGCTCTCTGTTCCGGTCGGCACTGTTATAGCTGCAATTTCAAATTTCTAATACCACCTCAAATGTACAACTGAAACTCATACTTCGTGCCTCCGTAGCTCCTAAACCACGACGAGTTAGTCCAAACTCTATTAATAAAAGTTGTAGATCTAAATACCAGCTCCAACTTTTATTAAAGCTTCAAAGTCTAATTAGACCTCGTTTGGGAGATACAAGGTTCCAAAGTGGGGTACACGAAAACTGAAATCATGCATTCAGTCATCCATGACTTAGCCAAATTTCAAGTGCTGAAAACAGCTGCTGATTTAAAGTTTGAGCCTCGATTTAACTTGCTTACAAGCTGATCTAGCTCTTGGTCCAAACATAAAGTTTGTTGTACATAACATGGACTCCAACTTTTATTTAGGTTCCACTGCCATGCAAACACTCTAAGCTGCCATTCAAACCAAGTCAAAGTAGCATCACTATAAAGCTTAAATATAAGTTTTAGACCGATTGATGCATTTTCTTGACATTTGCTCAACATGAACCTTTCATGACTTTTGTTGTAGAGTTCATCTAGAGTCATTTGGGCAAGGTTTCAAGGTTTGGTTGACTTCATAGGTTTCCATCCACTTGATAAAGCAATTCATGCAAAGATATGACTTATCATTTCATGTGACTTTTTTATTCCAAACTTCATGAAACTTTTCCAGTGATCAATATAGAGGGATATTGATGTGAGACACATGAAGATATTCCAATAACCCCAGCCAAGCATATATCTTTAAAAGGACCTATATGTAAAGCAAGGGTGCAATATCCGAGTTTAGGTTGGGGCTCATTTCCATAGGTTTGACCTTGACATCTCCATCACCACTGAACATGTCATGGTTGAGCTCAAACCCATTGCTTAACTGGTGACAAACACCTAGGGTGTTACAGCCCTCCCCCCTTAAAGGAATCACGTCCCGAGATTCGATGCGAAAGACTTTTAAGGGAAGAGAAACTTGTCATCTAGTTTCCAACATCAGTGATAGCATTAGGCTACTTAACTTCAAAGTATTAGAGAGGCTAATTTGGTCACGACACTTTCGGATACTTGCTCTTCGTCGTAAGCTGTTGTCTGAAGAATTTCCTTTGTTGGCGTCCATAAAGCATTATTACATTGGAAGGAATCCAAGATAGCACTGTCCTACGTACTTCATCCTCGATGTACAAAGAGTGATACAAGCGTAGACTGAATACTTGTAGCATCTACTTCCCTAGTGGATATAGCATAGAACTTATGGACTTTGCACTAGATCACAGTCGGTTGATGGATATTCCATGCAACGGTGTTATATTGGCTCCTAAGGTTTGAAAAGTAGTTCTCTACTAAAGTGGCTCGAGCACAACTTTTTGTAAAGGATGTGATCATAGATGGGGTAAACATCTATTGAGGGTATAAGAAGCTAGTTAACCAATATCCAAACTGGCTGTAGCGGTGCACTCACTCATACATCAACTGATGGAAAGCTACATAATGTTCCATGTGTGCAGTGCTCTTTCTCTGATAACAACACTGTATTATCTGAGTCTGTTGAGTGAAGATGAATTTGATAGCTGACTCTGACTACCCAGCAATTTTGATACTCATTAGCTAAGGGAACCTTAGAATCTAAGTGGCCACAGGAATCTAGGTTAAACTTGATGCAACCTCTTAGGTAAAAACACATGGAAGGCACCAAATGACAAGGCAACATTGGTAAACATTGCTAAGGATGATGGATAGCGAGGCCTAGAGTACAATAAAAGTTGCAAGTATTTCCTCAAACTAGGGAATTAGTTCACCACCATGCATTTTGAGTATGATTCTCCTTCATGGTGTAGTTGCTCAGTAAGTTGGGTTGACTTGCACTATATTGAACTATCTTTATGGCACTACTTTTGACATTGGGGCTTCATTTCTAATGTCAGTCAATATCTCCAAATCACAATTTGAAATCTGTTGTTTGACGCCTTTCAAATTGCTTCCGATTTGCAAGGGTACAATTTGACTCGTAGAACACCTCGATTGCTCGAACATTATTGATAGAAGAGACCAAGAACAAGGTACAAAGGGGTCCAAGGAGTCTTCTTTAGGGCATCTAAAGGATTATCTAGCAACAATTATTGACCCCGTTACATACCTTGGCATCAATTGCAAACACAACTTTCGAATGCGAAGGATGATCGCAGTCACAAAGAAATTACAGATTCTGTACTCTTTGGTTTTCTGTTCATATTTCACAAACTAGTGCTCCATTGTGCATGAATTTTGGTAGGAATATAGATCCATGAGTCCCCTAACTGCTCACCAAAATTCAGCTCAAACAGACACTGTTTGACCATCCAAACAATTCATCTACCAAAACTGCTCTGTTCTGAAATGGCAGCAAACCGAGCCAACAAGATATCTCTCAAATCCGATGTTTTACTCAACCAATACTCAACCCAACTTAAGACATTGAAGGGTCCTAAGCAAGGAATGAGATCACCAAGTTTGGGGTCAATCCAACTTCGTTTGAGTCACTAATTACCGACTTGAAGATAACCAATTTTAGTGCCACAAAATCTGGACAGATTTTGTGTTCTCCCTTTTCTTTGCTTCACACGTTGAGGTGTGTGTTTTGCACTCTTTAACCTTTCTCATAGCAGCAGCAGCCTTTCTCTAGCTGAAGATGGAGGCTATAGTCTTCCTGACATGTTTCTTAGGTAACAATTTCCGCCGTTGATCTAGACACCAACTTGACGATGCACAAGCATTGGACTTGTGGCTATGTTTTTAGGACACAAAGCATCCTCTTCATGAAGGGACTGTCCTATAGAGATAAGGAACCATTCCTATATATCCTTCGACACTTCGTCCAATAGAGCCTTGAACAAACCCGTTTGTGGTACCTAGGGCACAATGATGCTGATCAAAACTAGGGATGTGCTTTCGCTAGCTCCTACATATCCGATATAATGTCTTGTACTATTTGTGTGATTGTCCAAGATGGAATTGACTTGATAGCACAGGTTTTGGAAAACAAAGCAGTAGCTGCATTGCTAAACGGCTTGCTGCTACATTGCTTAACATTGCTCTACGAGACAGCCTTCGTAATTAGCAGAAAGTTGTCACCTAGCTAGAGGTTAAGCTTCCGACTAGTAACTAATCAGTTGTCTCTCAACACTAAAAGTTCTAAATCTACACTCTTGCCAACAATAGTTGTGATTGACTCATAACAGATGGTCGCCATCAAAGTCAGCAGACAAGGGTTCACACTAGAGATTGTTAATCTCGACCGTGCGATCAACATGCACATAATAATCAAGACTTCGATAGCCAGGTCATAATCATAATGTGATGTTCGATTCTTATCTGACTAACAACTTGTCCAACATTAAGTGTTGTGTGCCTTTCTGATCCAACAATGATGACATAAGTTGTTCACTAGGTGACGGACGTCAATACTGGGACAACCAAGTGGAGTCACTTGTCTACCACCTCTTGTAGTCGGTTAATGTTTATGTTAGTGACCAGTTCTTCAAATGTTATCCTTTTTGTGACTTCAACCGAAAGCTCTACTACTTTCGGTCTGATATAGGGATCTTCGATAAGATAGGGAGAGATAACCAAGGAAGAGCTCACGTGAAAATAACACATCAGTGCAGTTCGGCAATGGATCATGACTAGAAACCTTGATACCAGTGCGCACCCAGCAGCACAACCATGCGTCGGTCGCCCACAAGGAGGCCCTAGGTTTCATCGCGGCACCGTATATCACTAATCATGGCACCATTACTGGACAAACAACCAAAGTGAAATTTCTAGTGGCACCAATTAGATTGTAAGAACAAGCATTGTGCAAAAGAGGGATAGCAAACAAGGATAGTCACAAGGTTAGGAATCAACAAGGAGGCGATCAGAAGATCAAAACACAGCGCAAAAGAACATAGCCTAATTGCCGAATGCAACTAAGCAGGAGACTCTTGCTTAATTTCCATATACGCCTCGTGTCCACCAAAGTGGTTACCAGATAAAGATTAACATGAGATTTGGTCCTGTCGAGTAGCAACAGGAGATCAAGACTGATAAACATCCAGAGACTTGAAGGAGTTGGAGACAAAATACACAAGATTCGAGGGACAGAGCCATTGTGCTAACTAGGGATTCAGTTGATAAAGCAATGACATGATCTGCGCAGAAAAGGTTCCAAAGCTAGGGTAGATAGCGATTAGCGTTGCACTAGCTCATCCGTAGGAGAAAGAGCAATAAGGCCTAACAAGGATTTTTGAGCAGGGTCCTCCCACACAGGAGCGGGACAACACGAAACATGCAAGCATTCAAGGGAACTAAGCTTGGACCTAAGGTCAAGCAAAGGCATAGATAAAGTCTTCGTAGCGCAACGTTCAAGGCTAGCAACCACGTGTATAGGCTTAGGTTCCTAAGAGAGAACTTAATTGGAGACGACAACCCTGAGATTATCAAAACTTGGACGCTGCTCTAGGATAGCGCTCTTCCACACTCATATGCTTACCGAGGACAAAAGGGTGACAACTACGGCACTACCTAGATAATGAGCATCCACACCTACATCATGGTCTTAAGCGAGCATTTCGAAACACTCAATCCAATTAGCTTAAATGGCTATTACGAAGCACAAAGCTCATACATAACAAGCAGTCACCTACAACAACACCACTGCACATATCAGGCAAAACATGGTGGTAAGGCACTGTTATCTTTTATTTCCCTTTTTACTGAGTAGGTGGATATCTCTACAAAACAAGTTTTACTTACATTTAGCAATTTAGTTTTCAAAGGGGTGAAGTTTTTGCTAATTAATAACTTGTCATCTATTTCCTTTGGAAGCCAACATACGAGGCAAAGCTAATCACACACTAACTTCAAGCATAGCTATTCAAGCAGCATGGGACAAGGCATTTTGGCTAGCTTCACACAGAGAAAATAGTGACATCACATTGATCACAAGTTACTTAGCATTAGAACAAGGTGAGGGAAGCATATTTATGCACAAGCACAATCATGATGCATGCTCATCCTATTCATCCTCATGAAATTGCCAGCCTAAGGTGGCAATCACGTTCTATGTCGGTGGCATAACATGTACTCTCTCGATATATAGCTAGTCATCAGCTACATTCAATCTACGCATTCGTGGTTAGCATACCTGCAGGCAAATTCATTGCAGCCCATCCCCTCAAGAGATAAATAAGCACACAATGGAAGCAGCAAACTAAGATACTCTCCATATATACATCCCTAGATGTATATACTTTGATATCCATAGCTACCCGATAAATATACCTGCAATTAAGTACCTTCATATATACATGTGTGTGACATGTAAATATTCCAGTAACCACAGCTAACTCTCCCTTAGACCGACAGTTGGACGGTCATGCTCTCACAACTCTCACTTACCTTTTACCAGGGCATAGAGGCAATTGATCCATACATTACCATTCAAGTGAATGGCATCCATACAATAGCACGCCGTATGGACACCGAAAGTAAAAACCCCCATGTTAGTACTTAGATAGCCACCTAATAGTCCTTAACTGGGCATAAAGGAGGATGTCGCTAGCATAGTTTTGCAAATTAGTTTTTGACAAATTTGCCTGTAGCTAAAGTTTTTGTTAAAATAGGCTTTTTAAAACCAAAACTTTGTTTTTAAAACAATGTACATGATAGTACTATGCTTAATCTTGCTCTGATGCCAGCTGTAACAGAACCGCCCAATTTATACAAGATGAAGTACGGCTATCCCCGCTAACATGTTGACACACACATACTTTCACTCATATAAACCCGATAGTCCACCAAGTGTCCCGAAAGACCTTGGTAAATCAACATCACAACCAAGATCGCGTGATTAAGCAAATACACATCACATACACAGGGTTGCAGCAGAAATAATATTACAAATGGGTTCACAAATAAAAGTACGAGTTTGGGTTTCAAAACCGCTTGGTGAAAACAACATAGCTTTCAAATAATTACATTAATATAAGTTCCAAATATATTGCTAGCATAAGTGACATCATCCGACAAAAGCATATAGACGAGAAGTAACTATAGAATCACCGAGCCACCGGCGGTTAGCCACCATCTTCACAGGCCTAGAACTTCACCTACAACATGGTGGGATAAACCCTGAGTACGAGAAGGTACTCAGCTAGACTTACCCATCAAAACCAGAAATAAAGGACACCAAGGGTCATGCAAGGCTTATGAGGTGGGCTAGCTTGACACAGTTGCATAAAAGAGCTTATGAATATAGTGACCAATTTAAACTTAGCATCAAGTTTATCATCATTTACCTGTCCACTAGATTAGCACATGTACTATAGCACTCACTTATTAGGAGCAAACAATATTAACCATAGCAGGTATAATCAGGCTGTCATCATCATATCATCATTTCTGAACCATTATGTTATTTAGTGTATCTACTTTGGAGATAAGCCCATTAAGTTCTCACTAACCGGGAGAGACGGCGACTCGAATCGAATTACAACTCAGCTGAGGGGGTATTCCTAACTCTCACCCTGGCATACTTTGCAAGGGTAGCCGTGGGTCACCTTTGGGACAACTTAGGAACCAAATTCGCGGGTTTGATCAGCACCAGCACTCTCAGGGATTACCCTTCTGCCAAGACGATCAGGACTTTTAAATCACCTGCCCTTGGACTCACGCCTATGGCTCCCTTCCAAGGCGTACTTTATACTTATCGACTCCCGGCCTGAGGTGAGCTACTCGGCTTCGTGGTCGGTCTTCGGACACGGCCAACTAAGAGAGAGGCATGCATTCAACATGAACAGGAAAGGCTCCAAGATTCAGTCCTTAAGCGACAAAGATGGAGTCACTACAAACCGGCAAGCCTCCGCCCGGTCTTCAATTCAAATTAAGACAGGTTCTTTTCCACGATAGCAAATATAGCCAACCGTGCCATATGTATGTCCCTATATCTCACAGGTGACAGGAAATCACCTGACTTCTACCGCGTTTAAGCAAAGCTAAGCACTACACGAACCTGAGCTACATAGGATTCAGGGTATCAATATTTGGACAAGGATTGGATAACCAATGCAGCAAGTGTTTGCATCCAACACCTAAACTTAATGCAACAATATATATATGTAACAATAATACTTTAACTGCATTTCAGAAATTAGGAGGCTTAATATGCTCCGGGGCTTGCCTGGGATCCCACACTGAGTCAGTGTTAGTTAGACGACACTCGCTAAGTGAGCATCTCCCGTCCTAGCACTTGTCCAGTCCTTCCACCTTCGGGATAGGTCCACCATACACCGTCTTTGGGTTCGGCTCCAACATCATGTCCTTCACGTGGTTCATCTAGCACACCTAGATGAGATGCAATATGCAAGTGTATGAATACATGAAAGTGCAATAGACAATGTATCGCATGCAGTAAGTAAGACAAGCACAAGGTTACATTAACATGCACAAGCACTTCGCATTGCCTACTTTAAATATCGCACAATTTATCATCCCACGATAGCAAAGAAGACGACAACACCAAGCATGACACAAGTTTCCCAAGACCTCAGGTACTCTAACTCAACCATCGTCAAAGGTATGAGCCACACTTAGCAATATACAAGCAAACAACTATAATTGGAATCTGTCAATTTCTGGACATGCAAACAGCAGCTACAAGATTTAGCTATAACTGGAGTTACACAAATCCAAATGACTTACAAGAAGACATTCTGGAAATCTTATGAAATTGTATACAATTCATATTTAATCCTATCAGCATGATTCCAAAGTTAACAAGGTTAAACAGGCACATTTATCAAGGCTGGTCCAGAAATTCCAGAAAGCTACAATTCTGAAGACCAACTTAGAACAGTCCTAACTCACAAACTACTTGGCCAAATGCCATGAAAATTTAACACAAGCTAGTTAGGTGAGTTATATACAACTTTCTTATTATCATCTTAAGATGATTCTTCATATAACAAGGTCAATTAATCCAATGAATGCATCTCTGTCTAAAACATGGACAGAAAATGACATGCCACTTTAAACAGCTATAACCGAAGTTATACATGTCCAATAAATGTGGTTCTGGACTTTTTAGAAATCTTAACAAATTATAAACAACTTTGTTAGAAACACTTAAAGCTAATTCTACTATTAAGAAGGCCCCACAATACCAACAAGGTAACCCTGTCAGAGTTTGGGCAGAAACAGCCACTGATATTTAAGCAAGTATAACTCAAGATCTACTTAACCAAAAATCATGAAATTTAGCTTTTTGAAAATCTTAATAAAAGTAATACAACTCATGTATTATCACAAAGTCATGATTCATAACCTAACTAATCGAATTAATTTAATCTAGCAGGCCTATTCAGAATAGGGGTAAGGCAATACCGGTAATTTGTTATTTTTATAGATCTTAAACTATCAAGCCTAAAATACTGAAATTTTTACCAGAAATCACTAATCACATCAGTAACACTCCATAAAAATTTCACATTTATTTGAGTAAAATAACTGCAGTTATAAAAAAGACAAGACATGACTAGCATTAAGAACCTAACTGCCTAAATCTATTTTTACAGCAAACTATTTAAACTTAAACATGTAATATTATTGATCTAGTGCACAGATAATTTCACAAGGATTCCAAAAAGTTCGCATTTACTATTTTACGATTTTTTTACAAATTACTACGAATTTTCAAAGTGGAGCATTCAAATCTGTAAAAACCAGAGAAAAAGGAAATTGAAATCTTGCATCGGGGTCCCTGCGGAAAACACAAATTAAACACAAACAAATGGATCCTTTTTGGCACTATTCGTATGAGTCACAGACTTTGCAGAAAGAACCTTCCCTTTCCTCGAATTCGAGCGCGAAGTCCTTCCTCGTCTCAGAACGGACGCAGAGCACAGCACGGTGGCTGTGCTTGGGGAAAGGGACAGCGGTCGACCGGGGCTTGCTGGTGCGGCTGGGGAGGCTTGCCCGGCCCAGGTGGTGGTGTATGTGGCCGTGGCTGTGGTGGAGAGCAAAGACAGGACGGCAGCGGCGGCCGGAGCTCTAGCTCGGCCATGGCGAATAGCGAGGAGACAGCGAGAAGGAGGAGAATGGAGAGGAGGGAGGCGAGCGCACGGGCTTTCTACATCGGCTTACGTTGCGTGGACGCGAGGTGGCGAGCATGCAGGCGAGCGCGCGAGGCACGCGGCGTGAGCTCTTTGTTCCGGTCGGCATTGTTATAGCTGCAATTTCAAATTTCTAATACCACCTCAAATGTACAACTGAAACTCATACTTCATGCCTCCGTAGCTCCTAAACCACGACGAGTTAGTCCAAACTCTATTAATAAAAGTTGTAGATCTACATACCAGCTCCAACTTTTATTAAAGCTTCAAAGTCTAATTAGGCATCATTTAGGAGATACAAGGTTCCAAAGTGGGGTACACGAAAACTGAAATCATGCATTCAGTCATCCATGACTTAGCCAAATTTCAAGTGCTGAAAACAGCTGCTGATTTAAAGTTTGAGCCTCGGTTTAACTTGCTTACAAGCTGATCTAGCTCTTGGTCCAAACATAAAGTTTGTTGTACATAACATGGACTCCAACTTTTATTTAGGTTCCACTGCCATGCAAACACTATAAGCTGCCATTCAAACCAAGTCAAAGTAGCATCACTATAAAGCTTAAATATGAGTTTTAGACCGATTGATGCATTTTCTTGACATTTGCTCAACATGAACCTTTCATGACTTTTGTTGTAGAGTTCATCTAGAGTCATTTGGGCAAGGTTTCAAGGTTTGGTTGACTTCATTGGTTTCCATCCACTTGATAAAGCAATTCATGCAAAGATATGACTTATCATTTCATGTGACTTTTTTATTCCAAACTTCATGAAACTTTTCCAGTGATCAATATAGAGGGATATTGATGTGAGACACATGAAGATATTCCAATAACCCCAGCCAAGCATATATCTTTAAAATGACCTATATGTAAAGCAAGGGTGTAATATCCGAGTTTAGGTTGGGGCTCATTTCCATAGGTTTGACCTTGACATCTCCATCACCACTAAACATATCATGGTTGAGCTCAAACCCATTGCTTAACTGGTGACAAACACCTAGGGTGTTACAATTTGACCCTCCATTCACTTCCAACTCTTGATCATATGTGAATGAAGTTTGCTCCAAAGGATCTTAGGCATTCATAGGAGCTACCTAGAGCTAGTTTTAACAAGTGTGCACCACACCTAACTCACTAGACTCAACTAGGTTAAGCTACCCGTCCATACCCCCCTTAATAGTATGGCCAAAGGAAAAACAAAGTCCAAAACTACTCTAAGTGTCACTCCAACTCCAATCGACACTTAGAACTAGTCATCCTTAACCTTGTCGTTCATCCTTTGAAAACTGAAATAATTTCCATCGTAGGGGCATGACCACCTCGATTACCCAATCGATCTCCATTACCATGACCTAACTTAATTGCCTTTACAAAACACACGTTAGTCATAGTAATATTATATTGACATTAATTACCGAAATCCAACTAGGGGCCTAGATGCTTTCAATCTCCCCCTTTTTGGTGATTGATGACAATACCACCTCGAGTATGTGAAAGAGTGAGGTTTTTGATGGGCTTGGTTCATATAAGCTTTTGTCAATGAGAACAAAAGTGTTAGGCAAGCTTATATGACCCAAGCCAACATAATGTACTCAAAGGATATGAATTAAGCATGAGTACAAGTAATAAAGCTCATTTGCTTCGAAGTATAAACGCAGAAGCAAGGGCAAATGAGCATAACACAAGTGATATGACATATAAATAATGCAAAGTGGAAAGCACACATGTCATATATCACAATCACGTAGGTATCACTATCACATAGATATAATAAGATGCATGAAAGTAACACACAAATGCATAATAGTAATAGTGTATCACACAAATAAAAACTCCAAATGTATATAATAAGCTAATACTAGATAACTAGCTCTCCCTAAAACTCGCTCCCCCTGAGTCTACATACTCGAACCCTCTCCCCCTTTAGCGTCAAACACCAAAACCTAAGGGTCGGTCAGCGAGGCTGCAGCGGACGAGCCGGGCGCTAAAGTACGTGGAGCAAGATGAAATTGAGCACCATCATCATCTGACCCTGAGCTCTGAACTGACTGACCCTCTGTGGCTGGCAATGTCTCTGAAGTGGTCTGGGTCTGAGCTGGGGCAGGTGCTGCCTGTGATGCTGCTAGAACGTCTGTCGTAGGATCTGACGAGGTGACAGACGAGGGGAGCCTCTGAGTGGTCACAATGACTGGGGCTGCTGTAGAAGGACCAACGGTATGCATATGTGGTGGTGTAGGCATGCCGGTTAACTCACTGAAAGATGCTCCAAGACTCCTAGAGACTGATGTGTCAGGCACGAATAGCGAGGGTGACTGCTCCGGTAAGAAGCCCGTGTGATATGGAGTGAACTGTGGGGCAACCATTGGTGAGGACAACCACTGGGACACCTAAACTGTAGGTGAAGCAAATGGAGCTGGAGGCTGTCCCTGACTCTGAAGCCCACTGGGCTGTATAGCTGGAGTCATCGAAGTAGTGGCAGGCTAAGCAAGCTGGGGCGAAGGCTGTGGCAGTGGGGCCCCAAGTGCTGTAACGACATGCTGCATAAATCCCATGAACCGCTGCTGCATAAGTAACTGTTGGTGCTGAAGGAGCTACTGCTGCTGCTGGAACTCGTCCTGACGAGCCTGAAACTGTGCAAAGTTGGCAGCTGTCTCCTGAGCCTGTCGTGCCTGCTCCCGCTGCATCCACTCAAGAATGGCAATCAATGCGGGGTCCGTCTATGGTGCAGGTGGAGCTGAGCTAGAACTACTGGCCTCTGCATCATGTCTGCGTGGAGGCATCCAAGGAATCGGCTGATAGTCATCATCCGAACTATCATTGGACTCGGTCATCCCCTGCTATGCCTCAAGCTGCTCCTCCTCTCTAGCGACTATGCCTCTAATGATCTCGTCCTGCTGAGCTGCTGACTCTGGAACATCTGGACGATGGCTGGGCTGAGCGGGTGCCTGTGAAGTGTTGTGCCTGATCCTCTGTGCCATGTTATATGCTAGAAACTCTATAGTGGCACCTCTGTACTCTGCAACCATCTCAGGGGTCCGAACCTGCACTGACTAAAGCATCAGGAAAGTGATCCAATGTGCATACGGAAGCTGCCTACGACCCTTAAAGCCCTCAGCTATAGTATCCTCCATCTCTGATAGAAGGAGGTCCCATATGTCGAACACGGTCTGCTGCATCAGGGTATTGAGGAGCCAGAGCTGTAAGCGAGTCAGACCCTCCCTGTATCCCAACCTGGGAAGCAGTGTTCTCCTAATAATGGCCTCTAGCACTCGCGTTGTAGGAGTTAGGTCACTAGGGTTCCTACTCGACCCCTCACCAAAGGGCTCCTTGAAGCAATGTCGCACCAGATCTGTAGGGAGTACCAACCCTCCATGAGGACGCCTAGGAGGCTCCTGCTATCCATAGCATACCTCATGCAATTTGACAGGCTGATCCTGTAGCCTCAGTATCTCCCGGGCTCTGAAACTCATCACCCTGTAGTCTCTACCGTTGAATGCAAAGTGAATGAAGTTGTGATGCGGATCAACGTAGAGTGAAGCATAAAACTGCCGAACCCAAGATGGTACATATACTCCTGTCCGGCCAATCAGATCTGCGAGCCCTGGCAAATATGACAAGTAGGGGCGTATGTGCTCTCCGGCTGCTGCCACAATAGACTCTATACTACAGACTCTCTGAGATCTGAACACTGCCCCACTGTTCAGATATGCGTTGTAGAAGTCTTCCTAGAGCGGTGTATAGAAACCCTCAGCTGCTCTCTCATCCCGCCTCAGAGGGAACCACGCATCGAACTCAACAAACCTCAGCTAGCGAACCTGTCTGGTTGTGGCGGCCCTCAAGTCAAGATGTACTATTGGAGGCAGACCCTGTGGGCTAGGCGGTGGGCGTGAACCCCTGCACTGTGTAGCTGGCCTCGCTGGAACTATAGCACTGGTACGACCAGAGCAGTGTAGCTGGGGTGCCAGCTCGGTCTCCTCGGCCTGCTGGCCCTCCTGAGTCTCCTGAGCTGGCTGAGGCTCTGCTGGTGGAGGCTGCTGCTGTGCCTCCTGCTGGGACTCCCCCTGAGGTCGAGCATCCTCAATAGCCAGTCGACGTCTAGCCATCATGACAGTCCCAGGTGGACCACCATGACGTCGCTCAGCCTCCTCAACTGCTGCCCTCTATGCTAGTGTAAGCTACGGATCTATAATGACCACACCACTGTGAGCACCACCTCTCTCAGCACGCTCTGTTGCCTCAGCGACTGCTGCTGCTCTCGCTGTCTCTACGTCAGGGTACTTGTGCTTCTTGGATGTCACTTGCTTTGTTGCTTTGCCTTTCGATCCTGCAGGCTGGCGAGGCGGGGGCCTCCGATCGTCGTCTCCTGGACCACCACCAACGTTCTTGGTGCGAGCCATCTGATCTGACAAGAAGATGAACTGCCACTGACAAAGATCAACTGTCAAACTGACACTTCCGAGGCTTGGCCTCGATCCATACTCATGAGCTTGGCTCCGAGTTGTCTGACAACTGCCACAAGAACCTCAACGACACCGACTCGCTGCACGATAGAATAGATGGATATACGAATAAATACAATATAACTAATAGATGCGAAGACCCTAGGAAGCAAGCAATGTGGGTATGAAATTAAGACAACAGGCATGCTACCTGACGAACCAGCGATCCGAGAGAGGAAGAGACGTGTCACGCGGGGGAAACTCAAAACCGACTAGGGTTAGGATAGATTGAAAGCCCTGAATGATATGAAATCAGTGCATTGCAATTTGATCTAGGTCACAAGCAAATCAATCATGAAAACCAGGGTTAGGCCTTACCAACCAATCGAGGAGGCAAGGGCTAGGGCATGGGAACAGCAAGCTTGAATGGAGCTCAGTGCCTAGGGAGCCGACGGCGGTGCTGGCACGGAAGGTGCGCGGCTACGGTGGCGCGCGGTCATGGGAGACGCAGAGCAGAGGCAAGCGTGTGCAAACAGCGGTGGCGTGTGGTCGTGGGAGGCGCGGTGGCGTGCAGTGGATGGCGGCGCTGGCATGGGAGGCGCGCGGCGAGCTAGCGGCGGCTCGGGCTAGGGCAAGGTGGGATGCGGCGGCGTACGGGTTAGGTCTAAAAAATGCGACGGTTGCGGTTAAATGAGGACCCCCAACGCGACAGGAAAGGAAACGGAAAAGAGACCTGAAGCCGCACGAGATCCACTGACCGGACGCTCCGGTGGTAGCGACCGGACGCTACCACCCAGCGTCCGGTCAATTCCAGAGAGGTCCAATTCCTCTGGAATCGTGACCGGACGCGTCCGGTGGTCCATGACCGGACGCAGGCAGGGTCCGGTCGGTACAGCCTGTTTTTTCTTCAATCGACCGGACACTGGATCCCTTCCTGACCGAACGCACAAACGCAATGTCTGGTCACTCCTTCAGCAGCAGTTCACCTCCTATGAACTGACTGGACGCTGGACAGCAGCGTCCGGTGCAGCGTCCGGTGCACCTTTTCCAGCAAATCTTCAAAGTTCTTTCACGCTGCCTGTTCCCAATCAAGTCCCAACTTGAATAAGATCCAAATGAACACCAATTGGGACTGATGTGAGTGACCTCTCTCAAACCCTCATATTTTTCAAAATATTTTGCCTTAGGCTATAATTCTTTTTAAGAAAATAGGCAATAAGAGGGCAAATGGAACAAAACGACAAAACAACATTCATGCATATGCAATACTTGTAAGTAAATCTAGTTGCTTGTCAAGTTTGATCCAAGGTTAAGCTTCTTCACACGCTTTTCGGCGGTTATCTTAACCATGTTAGACAATCCCTATATGCATTGCCAAAAATTAAACATGTTGTATATTACAATGAATGCAAGGGACAACACAAGCTCAATTTTTAGTGAAGTTACTAAAATTAAGTACATTGAGCTCAATCTGCAATCTACAAAATGTAGCCTCATCTAGCGGTTTAGTGAAGATATCCGCTAATTGATCTTTAGTTCTTACACCTTCTAGTGATATATCATTTTTAGCAACATGATCTCTTAAAAAGTGATGGCGGATATCTATGTGCTTGGTGCGAGAGTGTTGAACCGGGTTATTTGCAAGTTTTACGGCACTTTCATTGTCGCACAAAAGAGGTACATTTTCTAGAACTACACCATAGTCTAGCAAAGTTTGTTTCATGTATAATATTTGTGCACAACAAGCACCCATGGCAATGTATTCCGCTTCAGTGGTGGACAAAGCCACACTATTTTGTTTCTTGGAGGACCAAGACACAAGTGATCTACCAAGCAAATGGCACCCTCCGGATGTGCTTTTTCTATCAACTTTGCATCCGGCATAATCCGAATCGGAATAGCCAATTAATTCAAATAAAGCTCCTTTGGGATACCAAAAGCCAATGCTTGGTGTGTGCTTAAGATACCTAAGGATTCTTTTTATGGCAATTAAATGTATTTCCTTAGGACTAGCTTGAAATCTAGCACACATACACACACTAAACATGATGTCGGGCCTAGATGCGGTTAAATATAGCAAGCTACTAATCATAGAACGGTAGAGAGTTTGATCAACCGGGTTACCTCCCTCATCTAGGTCGAGATGTCCATTGGTAGGCATTGGTGTCTTGATTGGCTTACATTCATCCATCTTGAATCTCTTGAGAAGATCTTTTGTGTATTTCTCTTGAGAGATAAAGATGCCTTCTTTCATTTGCTTGACTTGAAAACCAAGAAAGAATGTAAGTTCACCAATCATTGACATCTCGAACTCCTTCGACATCAATTCACCAAATTCTTTGCATGAGTCTTCATTTGATGATCTAAAGATGATATCATCAACATATACTTGACAAATGAAGATATGTCCATCAAGCTTCTTGGTGAATAGTGTGGTGTCGACCTTCCTAATGGTGAATCCCTTCTCAATGAGAAAGTCCCAAAGGCGCTCATACCATGCTCTTGGGGCTTGTTTAAGCCCATATAGTGCCTTGGACAACCTATAAACATGATTAGGATATCTAGGGTCTTCAAACCCGGGAGGTTGATTAACATAGACTAGTTCATTAATAAAGCCATTTAAAAATGCATTTTTCACATCCATTTGATATAGTTTTATTTCATGATGTGATGCATATGCAAGTAGGATATGGATGGCTTCTAATCTTACAACCGGTGCAAAGGTCTCTCCAAAATCCAAACCTTCAACTTGGGAGAACCCCTTTGCAACTAGTCTTGCCTTGTTCCTCACAACAACACCTTGATCATCTTGCTTGTTGTGGAACATCCACTTTGTTCCAATGACTCTTGCACCTTTTGGTCGCTCTTCAAGAGTCCAAACTTCATTGCGAGTGAAGTTGTTCAACTCTTCATGCATGGCATTGATCCAATCCAGATCTTTAAGAGCTTCTTCTACCTTGGTAGGCTCATAGCAAGAGACAAAAGAGTGGTAAGCAATAAATGAAGCAAGTTTTTGAGATCGAGTCATTACACCCTTTGATGGACTCCCTATGATGAGATCTTGTGGATGATCTTGTAGGAGAGGTGTATTTCTTCTATTGACCACTTGAGGAGGAGGTTGTGGAGCATCAACATCTTGTGCTTGTACCGCCATTTGTTCATGGGAGATATGAGTATCTTCATTTTCTACCCTCCCATCTTTTTCACCAACTTGTGGTATACTTGATGAAGAAGGTTGATCAATGATTTGTACATCATCTTCATCATCTTTTGGCTTGATGTCTCCCACCGGAATAATCTTCATAACCTCCCTCAATGGTTCATCACCTACATCATCAAGATTCTCATGTGCTCCTTAGGAGCCATTAGATTCATCAAATTTCACATCATATGTTTCTTCAACCAAGCCGGTGGTATGATTAAATACTCTATATGCTTTGGACTTCGATGAGTAACCAACAAGAAAACCAATATCACAACGTCTTTGAAACTTCTCTAGGTGTTGCCGCTTCTTGTAGATGTAGCATTTGCAACCAAACACCCTAAAGAAGGAGACGTCCGGCTTCTTCCTATTAAGCAACTCATAAGGTGTCTTGCCAAGGAACTTTTGAAGGAATAGGCGGTTTGATGCATAGCATGCGGTATTGATTGCTTCCGCCCATAGAGCTTCGGGGGTGTTGTACTCATCTAGCATTGTCCTTGCAAGAGTGATCAAAGTCCGGTTCTTCCTCTCAACTACACTATTTTGTTGAGGAGTATAAGTTGCGGAGACTTCATGCTTGATCCTAACTTCATCACAATAGGCTTCAATGTTTGTGTTGTCAAATTCTTTCCCATTGTCACTTCTAATCTTTTTGAGCTTCACTTCAAATTCATTTTGAGCTCTCTTGGCAAACTTCTTGAAGCAAGATGCAACTTTGGATTTGTCATGAAGGAAGAATACCCATGTATACCTTGAATAGTCATCCACAATCACAAGACAATATAGATTTCCTCCCAAACTCTTGTATGTTGTTGGTCCAAATAAATTCATGTGTAGGAGTTCTAGCACTCTTGTGGTTGACATGAAAGCTTTGGTTGGATGAGTATTTGCAACTTGCTTGCCGGCTTGACATGCACTACAAAGCTTGTCCTTCTCAAACTTCACATCCTTCAATCCTCTCACCAAATCATTCTTCATAAGCTTCTTGAGTGAGCTCATCCCAACATGAGCAAGTCTTCTATGCCATAGCCACCCAAGTGTTGTTTTGGTGAATAGGCAAGTCTTCAAATTTGCATCTTTGGAGGTGAAGTCAACTAGATATAAGTTGTTGTACCTAAATCCATTGAATATCACTTGATTGTCATCTACCTTGGATACAACAACCTCCTTCTCGGTGAACAAGCATTGGAAGCCAAGATCACACAATTATCCAACGGATAGCAAGTTGAAGCTCAATGAAGCAACATATAGCACATTGGAGATGGAATGATCATTTGATATTGTCACTTT
Source organism: Miscanthus floridulus (assembly GCF_019320115.1). Taxonomy (NCBI): domain Eukaryota; kingdom Viridiplantae; phylum Streptophyta; class Magnoliopsida; order Poales; family Poaceae; genus Miscanthus; species Miscanthus floridulus. The sequence goes on from NC_089595.1 coordinate 19,441,382, forward strand.
GCCTAATCCTTTAACCTTGCCCTTTGAATTATCTCCAAATGTTATTTTCTCTTGTCCATCTACCTCTTCATCTAGTGAGGTGAACATACAAGGGTCACCGGTCATATGTTGAGTGCAACCACTATCAATAACCCAATGACTTCCACCGGTCTTGTAGTTCACCTACACACAAGAGATTCAAGCTTTAGGGATCCAAACTTGTTGAGGGCCCTTCACCTTCTCAACAAGTGACTTAGCCACCCAAATCTTCTTAGGCCTATTCTTGTTAGGGGGTCCTAAGAACATGACTTTCATCTTTCCACTAGAATCTTTTCTAAGCATGTAGTGAGCATTGAAAGCAAAGGGTCTAGCATGCTTGGGCAAGGGTTGTGGCGGTAGAGTTTGACACTCATGAGCAAAGTGGCCTTCTTGTCCACACTCAAAACATCTCTTTGGCTTTGGCTTTGGCTTTGATTGTTGTTGTTGAGCTTGAGCCTTCTTCTTCTCTACACTTGCCACATATCCAATGCCACTTCTATCCATCTTTATGACGGTGTTCATGAGTAGCTCACTTTGGAGATGCTTGCCTCTAGCAAACTTGCTCAATCCCACCTTGAGATGCTCTTTCTCCATCTTGAGCTTCTTGTTCTCTTCCTTAAGAACATCATTGTTCTTCTCTTCCTTGAGCTTCTTGTTTTCTTCCTTGAGCTTCTCATTCTCAAGGATCAACTCTTTGTCATGATCAAGAGTTTCTATTACAATGGTGTTGTGGCTTTTCATCTCTTCAAGATCTTTCATGAGCTTCTCATTATCACTCTTGAGCTTGACATACTCATTATAGTCATTGCACTCAACCACTTGCTTGCCTTTGCTACTAGATCCATGCTCAATGCTCTCATCAATTAAATCATCACATAAGGTAGCTATATCAATCTTAACAACATGGTTAGTAGCATCATGTGGCTCATTTAGTAAGAATTCTTGAGCAATAACAAGAGTATCATAATTGATCTTTAGAGTTGTATATTCATCTTTTAGCTTGTTGTGACTAGTGATGAGCTCATTGTGCACCCACTCAAGTTTATCATGTTTATCTTTAAGCTCTTTCTTAGAAGATTTGAGCTCCTTGAGTTTGGATGATATAGAATCATTTGTTTCTTTGAGCTCAACATTAGCCTTTTCCAATGTATCACATTTAGCTAAGAGTGAATTATTTTTAGCATCAAGCTTTTCATTTGTAGCTCTACTCTTTCTAATGATCTTAGTGTATTTTCTTAGTATTTTGACAAGATCATCATATGTAGGTGAATCATCATCATCGCTATCGCTATCATCATCACTAGCTTGCTCATCATCACTACTATCATCACTCTTAGTTACCTTGTGTTCATCCTTGGCCATAAGGCATAGGTGTGTAGAGGATGATGGCGATGGTGGCGGTGAAGATGAGAGATCAATAGCAATAGCGGCCACCTTCTCATTGTCACTATCATCATCGGATGATCCACTTGATGAATCAATGTCCATGAGCCAATCACCGACGATGTAGGCCTTTCCACTCTTCTTCTTGTAGAAGTCCCTCTTTTTGCCATCTCTCTTCTTGTATGGCTTGTTTTTTTCTTCTCATCTTCATCTTCATTGCTTGAGTCATCTTTCTTGTCCTTGTTCTTATTCTTGAACTTGTCTTTCTTGGGCTTTGTGCATTAATGAGCTAGATGGCTAAGTTCTCCACAATTGTAGCAATCCATCTTGGAGATTGGCTTTCTTCTTGAGCTAGTGAAGAACTTCTTCTTCTTGCCGTCAAACTTGATGCCACTCTTGTTTAGCTTCTTTAGCATCTTGGCGGTCTTCTTCACCATGAGAGCAAGACTTTCTTCATTATCTTCTTCATCACTTGAGCTCTCATACTCAAGTCTTGCTTTGCCCTTATCTTGGCTAGCTTTGAATGCTAAGTCCTTCTCTTTCTTCTTTGTAGAGGATGAGCCATCTTGTGGCGTGATGTGCATGTACATTTCATGAGCATTGATCTTTCCTAAGATTTGTGTCGGTGTAGCGGCAGAAAGATCACCTTAATGTAGCACGGTCACAATGTGCCCATATTTGTCAATGGGGAGGACACTCAAGATCTTTCTCACAACATCGGATGGTGACATTTGAGTAAGTCCAAGCCTATTGACTTCCTCTACAAGAACATTTAAACGAGAATACATCTCATTAGCACTTTCTTTGGGAAGCATCTTAAAAGAATTTAGCTTTTTAATCACAAGATGATAGCGTTCCTCACGCTCACTCTTGGTTCCCTCATGGAGCGCACAAACGTCCAACCATAGTGCATGGGCGTCTTTGTGGTTCCTTACACGGCTAAACACATCTTTGCAAAGGCCTCTAAAGATGGTGTTCCGAGCCTTTGCATTCCATTTTTCATAGTTAACCTCATCGCCTTGTAGGTTAGTAGCATCCCGAGGTTTTGGGAAGCCTTGAGAGGCGGCTCTAAGAATACCAACGTCTAGAGCTTCTAAGTACACCTTCATGTGGATTTTCCAATATGGAAAGTCATCTCCCTCAAAGATAGAAGGAGGTCCATCCCCGTGAGACATCTTGCTCAAAGCGATTAAGCTTAAAACATGAGCACGAGGCTCTGATACCAATTGAAAGGATCAAGATGCCCAAGAGGGGGGGTGAATTGGGCTAATTCTAAATTTTCTTGCAATAATCAAATCCTACGGATAGCCTAATTAACCCCTTGTGCCTAGAAAAGTGTTTCTATCAAACTAACGTACAAAGGACTTACAACCTATGTTCTAAACTTACTCTAGCATGGCAATTCTATGAATGTAAAGATAAGTATTGAATTGCTCAAAGTAAATACTCAAAGTAAATGCTCAAAGTAAAGAGAGAGAGGAACGCGGTGATGTTTTGCCGAGGTATCGGAGAGTCGCCACTCCTCACTAGTCCTCGTTGGAGCACCCACGCAAGGGTGTAGCTCCCCCTTGATCCATGCAAGGATCAAGTGCTCTCTACGGGTTGATTCTTCGACACTCCGTCACGGCGAATCACCCAAAGCCGCTCACAACTTGAGTTGGGTCACCCATAAGCTCCGCCAGGTGATCACTAAGCTCTCAATCACCACCAAGCCATCTAGGTGATGGTGATCACCAAGAGTAACAAGCACGAACTCTCACTTGACTACGTGAAGCCTAATGAGAAGATGGATGCACACTTGGCTACTCTTGATTCACTAATGAGGCTACTCTCTTGGATTCTCAAATCTCAATAACCTCACTAGGACCTTACTCTTCTTAGCACTCACAAACGTGTTTCTCAGCTGTTGGAATGAGCAAAAGTGACTCCACACACGAGTGGAGCTTCTATTTATAAGGCAGCCTGAAAAACAAACCGTTATGAGCTTCTATGGGGTGACCAGACGCTCCGGTCATGTTGACCGGATGCTCCGGTCAGTTCAACCCATGAACCAGTGAAAATGTATTAACCGGACACTGGCAGGGTCTGGTCACCACTGACCGGACGCGTCCGGTCGCATGAAACCCTCACTGGATGCTTACTGGACTCGACCGGACGCTGAACCCTCAGGGTCTGGTCAGTACTGACCGGACGCGTCCGGTCACAGATTCCCTTCTCTAGAACCTTACTGGAGTCGACCGGACGCTGCCTCTCAGCGTCCGGTCACTTGACCTCTCCAGTGTCCGGTCACACCGAACGCAGTCTGTTGATCAAATGAACTGACCGGACCCTGCGGCCAGCGTCTGGTCACACCGGAGCTAGCGTCTAGTCAGCATTTGACCCTCCATTCACTTCCAACTCTTGATCATATGTGAATGAAGTTTGCTCCAAAGGATCTTAGGCATTCATAGGAGCTACCTAGAGCTAGTTTTAACAAGTGTGCACCACACCTAACTCACTAGACTCAACTAGGTCAAGCTACCCATCCATACCCCCCTTAATAGTATGGCCAAAGGAAAAACAAAGTCCAAAACTACTCTAAGTGTCACTCCAACTCCAATCGACACTTAGAACTAGTCATCCTTAACCTTGTCGTTCATCCTTTGAAAACCGAAACGATTTCCATCGTAGGGGCATGACCACCTCGATTGCCCAATCGATCTCCATTATCATGACCTAACTTAATTGCCTCTACAAAATACACATTAGTCATAGTAATATTGTATTAACATTAATCACCGAAATCCAACTAGGGGCCTAGATGCTTTCAAAAGCACCTGTTGCAACATAAGACTGAAAACAGATGAAACATTTGGAACATACATGTCATGGCCCGCTCGGGCCTCCACGTCATGGCCCGCTCTTGCTGAGGCCACGCCGAGGCTACTGCACCGGACGCTCGCCCGCACCGCATGGAGAGAGAGACGGAGGGAGTGGCGCTGGAGGCACAAGAGAGAGAAAAGCGAAGGCAGGGAGGCACGAGAGAGGAGCAGTGGCTCATATTTTCCAAGACACGCATGTGGACGAGAGAGAGGAGCAGTGGCTGATATTTTCCAAGGTACGTATGCGGACGAGAGAGCGGAGCGGTGGCTGATATTTTTCAAGGCACCCATGCGGACTGTACATATAGCTGTGGGCGGGTCAGAGTCCGTCCAGATGGACAGATGTCCTCGACGTATCATTGTCGACAGAATATGCTCGGCAGTCCACCAAGGGGTATCCCACGATGGTAGATTTGTCGGTGGGGGTGCGTGTGATCAGGAATCGGATGGTGACACAAGGCGTAGAGACAGCGATTTAGACAGGTTCGGGTCGTCTGATCGATGTAATACCCTACGTCCTGTGTCTTTGGTGTATTGTATTCATCTGTATGTAGATCTGATCTGCTAGATCCTATCCGCTAGGGGACCCCTACCTCTCCTTATATACTCTAGAGGAGGTAGGGTTACAAGTAAAGTAGCTTATTTGGTACTATATATTGTCTTGCGGTGCACACCGAGCAGCGCCGTGCATGCCTTAACCTTGTGGGCCGGGCCACCTCTGGGGGCGTAGCCCATGTCTTGGGGGCCATACCCCCATAGCTAGTCCCCGAGCCTGACAGTAGGTGACGTAGTCACGTGGTGCCAGGGTCAGAAAGTAGAAGACCAGCCGAGCAGTCAGCCAGTCCCCGAGCGTAGCCTCGAGATGAGAACAAGCACATTCACCACAAGGTGAAGTGTGCCCACTTAGTCCCCGAGGCTGCTGGAAGATGAAGAATGAATCTTGTAGTAGGGTCAAAGAAAAAGAAGTCTGAAAGCTTGTCGATGTCGTCTGACATGTGTGTATCAAGACCCCAGACGTGCTGCCCAAGATCAGCACCCTGATCCGAACAGCATGGAGCAGCTTGATAGCATACCGACGAGACGTAACAAGATCCGAGCACCAATGAGTCCCCAGCATAGCCAGCGATGTCCGACCAACCAGGGAGTTCCCGGCGTAGCTGGCGATGACCGAGAACCGAGGAGCGAGGAGTCCCTAGCGTAGGCGGCGATGACCGAGCACCGAGGAGCGAGGAGTCCCCGGCGTAGGCGGCGATGACCGAGCACCGAGGAGCGAGGAGTCCCCGGCGTAGGCGGCGATGACCGAGCACCGAGGAGCGAGGAGTCCCCGGCGTAGGCGGCGATGACCGAGCACCGAGGAGCGAGGAGTCCCCGGCATAGGCGGCGATGACCGAGCACCGAGGAGCGAGGAGTCTCCGGCGTCGCTGGCGATGACCGAGCACCGAGGAGTCCCCGGCGTAGGTGGCGATGACCGAGCACCGAGGAGCGAGGAGTCCCCGGCGTCGCTGGCGATGACCGAGCACCGAGGAGTCCCTGGCGTAAGCGGCGATGACCGAGCACCGAGGAGCGAGGAGTCCCTAGCGTAGGTGGCGATGACCGAGCACCGAGGAGCGAGGAGTCCCCGACGTCGGTGGCGATGACCGAGCACCGAGGAGCGAGGAGTCCCCAGCGTAGGCGGTGATGACCGAGCACCGAGGAGTCCCCGGCGTAGGTGGCGAGGTCCGAGCACCGAGGAGTCCCCGACGTAGGCGGCGATGTCCGAGCACTGAGGAGTCCTTGGCGTAAGCGGCGAGGTCCGAGCACCGAGGAGTGCCCGGCATAGGCGGCGAGGTCTGAGCACCGACGTAGCTGACGACGTCCGTGCAGTGAAGTGTGCCCACTTAGTCCTCGAGCACGAAGAATCCGAGGGACGAGGAGTAACCAGCGTCGCTGGCGATGAAGCACGAGCGACGAACAGTCTGGTCGACTGGTCGGCGGCGAAGTGAACATTGAGTAGAAACGACCGGCGAACAGTCCGATCAACTGGTCGGCGACGGAGTCCATGAACCAAGCGGTCCGACCAGTTGATCGGTGGAGAAGTCTGAGCACCAGGTGGTCCGATCACCTGGACGATGATCCTGCAATACAAACATATAGAATGGGTAGTACATGATGTACAAATAAATAAACTCTGGAGAAAAATCAGCAATGGTGATGAAACGACGTATGCAGTTCGGTGATCAGTTGGTGTGAAAATATATTTATATTTAATATAAACCGTCCGACCAGTTAGTGTGTAGCTGAGTCTCCAGCCCTAGCTAGCCCATAGTCCATAACGTCGAGCGCGGAGCCTGTGCACGTGTAGGAGGAACAGGCGTGACCAAGGAGCCACTGCCGACCACCCATAACGTAGAGCGCGGAGCCCGTAGCACGTGTAGGGAGGAGCCGGAGACAGGGCCGTCTCTGGAGGCGTCCGAGCATCAACGTGACTGTTCGAGGGTTCGAAAAATCGTTTGGAGAGCAAACATGGATAAAACAGTTCGGAGAAACATCATGGCGATATACGGAGATTGGAGAATATTTAGGAAAATATTAAAGCGTGACTTAGCTTTGGACAGAGCGTCTGGTCGGCGGCGTATGACGTTATCTGGTCGGCGTTGACGGCGAACACCTGGCGGGCGGTGAGTTGTTGGTGAAGGCGACCTTGGAGATGGTTCCGAGATCAGATCTGCTGTCGCAGGGGCTGGTGTAGCAGCGATAAATAGTCGTCGTGGACCGGCATGGATCTCCACGAGATTGACGACGAGAACGCGTTGTTGATTTGAGGTCCATCTAGCTCGCCATGAATCAAGCGCACACCCCTACCTGGCGCGCCAACTGTCGACAGAATATCCTCGGCAGTTTACCGAGGGGCATCCCGCGATGGTAGATTTGTCGGTGGGGATACGCGTAATCAGGAAAACCGAATGGTGACACAAGGCGCAGAGACAGCGATTTAGACAGGTTTGGGCCGTCTGATCGACATAATACCCTACGTCCTGTGTGTTTGGTGTATTGTATTGAATACATGATGTCGAGTAGAGGACCCCTGCCTCTCCTTATATACTCAGGAGGAGGTAGGGTTACAAGTAAAATAGCCTATTTGGTACTATATAATGTCTTGCAGTGCGCGCTGAACAGCGTCGTGCGTACCTTAACCTTGTGGGCCGGGCCACCCTTAGGGCGCAGCCCATGTCTTGGGGGCCATACCCCCACAATCATTATCGTAAGAAAAAACTATCCAGGCCCGGCGACTGCTCAAAAGAGAAAAAGAAGAAGGCCCAGGGTCCCCAACCTCATGCTAAAAAGAAAAACCCAGTATACATGATAGAGATATTATGATTTAAAGCTGCATGTTCCGGTAATGAGTTGGCTCAGCTCGGCTAGTTCAAATACGTGATCGCTCAAGAAATTGAGCTGCTGTAGGTTTAAGTAGAGCTAGCACGCAAGAGATCAGGTCACGTGGGGGAGAATCGTGCACGCCTTGTGTGTGTGGAATAGAAGAAGTACCCGTACCAAAGTTAAGACGAAGGAATTTAATTTATCGATGAAGTATTGAGTAATAGGATTATCACAAGCCAGAGATCGGTCCATCACATGGGGAGCAATCTTCGTGACTTTAATCTGCATGAATAGAAGCTCCCTGTAATGTTGCAGCTCCTACTGACATTATTTGAGGACCTACATTATGCAAAATGTTATTTATATATTTGGTTATTAGTGTGTGGGGACTGATTTGTTATAATATGCAGCTTTGAGGGGGGCTTTTCTAGTTACATAATTTCTAGTTACATAATTCCACCACTTCAAATTATAAGATGCTTTACCTTTTCTAAATACATTGCTTTTACTATGTATTTAGACATAGAGTATATCTAAGTGCATAGTGAAAGCTATATATCTAGAAAAGTCAAAACATCTTATAATTTCGAATGGGGAGAGTAGTTTTTATTATGTATTCAGATATAATATATATCTAGCTATCTAGGTGTGTAGTAAAAAAATTATATATCTAAAAAACACAAAACGACTTACAATTTTGAAGGGGGTACTACATAACCTGTCAAATTAGTTTCATTAAATCCACTGTAAAATATATTTTGATGGTGTATTTATTTGTATACTATATGTCAATATAGTTTACAACCGGATAAAGATAAGAAAATATCTATATAATATAAGTATAGCGTTAGAAAATGAGCAAATTTAAATAAGAAAAAGCAGATATAAACAATCATGTATATAGATGGTCCAATACTACTTAACCCTAGTTTGGATCACAGTTGGACTATAAAAATTAGATGAAGTAATTCGGTAGTAATCCGAATATGATTATGGGTTAGATTATTATAATCCAAGCACCAGATTATAATAATTGTATAATCCATCCGAGACATGCTAATTTAAGATTATGGATGCTAAAAAGATCAACTTGCCCCTCCACCTTATACTCTAACCAACAAGAATTCACCCACTATAATTTAGTTTTCCAAATAGTCTAAATTATTTTAATCCATAATTAAGATTATTATTATTCCATTCATAATCTTGATTACTATAATCGTATAGGGATCCGAACATGATCTTAACAAAAAAAAACGCTTAGCTTATAAAGTCAGTCTTGACAATAACTCAATAATAATATACATCATTAGTAAAAAGTAATAGCTTGTGGACCACTTGTACTCACCACCATTCAAGAGACCTGGTACTTGTAATCCCCACCTATATTGTCTTTTTCCGCTTTGCTAGTCGTCCCCTCTCATGGCCGGGCTTAGACGGGCCCGAGAGGAAGAAAGAAAGCACAATTCCCCCAAAACCCTCTTTCCTAATATTCCCCTCTAACGCGCGCCGGGCTTAGATGAGCACCGGAGGAAGAAAGAAAGCACAGTTCCCAAAACCATCAGGAGTGTAGTTCCTGACGATCAACCTTAGGAATTGACCGACAGAAAGGTTGATTTCTCCTGACGGCCAGCAAACAGGAAAGCGGTTCCTGATGGTCTACATTTGACCAAGCGGTCAAAGAACACTAGTGACAGTAAAAGCCGTCAGGGATATGAAACTGATAGGATTACCCTGTTCCTCTCCCAACATATGAAACTGATAGGATTACCCTGTTCCTCTCCCAACATGACGCCGACAGGAGTAACAAACAGGCCAACAAGAAACTGATATAAGGCAAACAATTTTACAGCAACCACATATTTGCATGGTTTTAGCACGCAATAACAGTCTTGATATCTAATACACATGTTATATGCATTCAAACATCATAATACATGTAGACAATATTCATTAATCAGCATGTAGCTAAAGACTAAAGTACATCGTTTATCAAGCATGTCCACAAATTCACAGCTCACAAAAACATGTGTAAGCTCTACAAAAGCAGCAAACATACTGCTACTGCTTTATTCCTGATTCAATTGAATAGTTGGCTTTGTTTCTATGAGACCAGTAGCTTCTCTTGGCATTGAGACTTGAGTCACCTACAAGTGTCAGAATGTTACAACCATTAGTTGGCTTTAATAAAAAAAATGCAAAAGGGTACAATTCTGCAAAAAAACAAGTTAATATATTGAGGTCCAAAACAAAAGAACATTGTATGACTAACATCAAGAGGTCAAAGATAATTACAAATGTAGTTTACCAAAAGATCTAGAATATGTCAACTGTGAAGCAACAGATCCCCGATAAAAGTACAGTTTACTAAAAATGCAAGCTAGGTATAATATTCTTGCCAGGCCGGCACGACTTGCGTGGGTCGAGGAACGACGAACAAACAAATCCTTTACGAGCTTTTTGCCCACAGATGACTATATGAGATATTCATATGACATACAGCCATACAGGCGCATATGCATGGCAACCCTTGATACTGCTAGCTAGCCTGCCCCCGGTAAACCAATTGAACTAGAGGCAGGCACCCACCACCAGCAGTCAGCTGCCCCGCAGCCGGCTGCAGAGAGCGATGGCCGAGCTCGCAACGGGTGCCGTGAACTCGCTGCTGGGCGTGATCCGGAACGAGGCGGCGCTACTGCGCGGCGTCGGTGGCGACGTGCAGTTCATCAAGGAGGAGATGGAGAGCATGAACAGCTTCCTGCTGCACCTGACCAGGACGGCGCCCCCCGGCGAGGAGCACGACGAGCAGGTCCAGACATGGATGGGGCAGGTCCGGCTGCTCGCCCACGACTGCAACAACTGCCTCGACGTGTACCTGAGCCGCGGCAACCCTGACATCCACCTCCCCAAGAAAGGGCCCCTGCGCTACCTCCTGTGGGGTCCCTGGTTCCTGCAGAAGATGATCGCGCAGCACCAAGCGGGAGGCCAGCTGAAGACGCTCAAGGAGCGGGCGCGCGACGTCGGCGAGCGGCGGCTGAGGTACAGCGTGAAGGTCCCAGAGAAGCTGGCCTCAGCCGCCGGAGACAAGGAACAAGATGGTGGTGATGATCAGCTCGTGGTGGCAACAGCAACGGCGGTCATCGATCATTCTGGTGACGATGGGAGGGCCTTCTTCCAGCCTCGCACCCTGGACGACTACCTCGAGGAGAAGGTCGTCCAATGGATCATACTCCTACATGAAACCAGCAAAAGACCCAAGGGATCGATGATACCGTCCGTCTCCATTGTTGTTGCACCGGAACCGGATGTAGACAAGGACGCCGGCTCTATTGCGCATGAAGCTTTGGCCATAGTGCTCGCGGAGAACCAGTTCAAGTCCAGTGTCCTGGTCGACATCCCGTCAGTGCACTTGGATTTTATGCCCCTACGACCCAAGGAGATTCTCTACTACGTCCTGTGGGAGCTCAACAAGGAGCCCGAGCATGCCAAATCCCCGTCCCAGTCCCAGGACGAACAGGAAGGGGAAGGCACAGATGAGAAGCAAGGGGATGATGAGGCTGACAAGCAGTATATTGAATGGAGTAGAAAATGGGATATTTATTTTGAAAAAAAGGAATTGATGAAGAAAGTCAAGAGAAATATCCAAGCCATGCAGCTCAAAGACAAGATTGAAGAGATCAAGAATGAACTTGAGCAAGGGAAAAGCGACAAGCTGCTGCTGTGGGGCCCCAAGAAACAAATGAAGAAGGACGATGAGAAGAAAAAGATGAAAGCCAAAATCTCCGAAAAAAACTTAGGCGTACTCCTCCTGCTGCTGCTCAAGTCAGCTACAGCTGCTGCAGATGGACAAGACCAAGAAAGGAAGAATAAAGACATGCCTACATTGGCTCCATGGTATGACGACATTGTAGAGGAAGCAGCCAAGAAGCTTCAAGAGTGCATAGAGAAGGAGGAACTAGAAGAAGAAGAAGAGTATTATGTTGATGAAGATGACAACAGTGATGGTGATGAAGATGAAGATGACAACGAAGATGACGATGACGACAAGGGCCCGATTCTTCTCGATTCTGAACAGTATGCCAGCATCCTGCGGGAGGTGTTCCAAAAGAATAGCAACAGCAAGCCCCAGCAACAGGGCCAGCAGCATGATCAAGACAACACCCATACATTGGGCGAGAATCAGATAAAACAAATTGTTGAAATCGAAAAGGCCAAACTGGAACTCCTGCAGCAGCTGTTGCATGCGAGGACCAGCTACAACAGCAAGTCCCCGCACGCCCAGGAGGAAGACAGTTTGGCGACCGCACAAGCTACAAACTCCAGGACAAGCAAGGATCCAAGCACAGAAAAAACTGACATGGCAAAGACAAAATCTGATGGCCAGGATGGAAACCTCCAGCTCCTGGATCCAGCAGCTATTGCTCAAGGAACCATAGAGAAGAAGGAACATGCGGAGACAAGCAATACCAATAAGTCCCTGCAGGCCCCCGAGCAAGGCAGCTTGGCAACTGGCCAAGCCACAAATTTCACAACAACTGTACCGGAAGAGGGCCCAAGCAAAAAAATAATTAAAAAGAAAGGACCAGCTAACTTGGATGGTCAGGATCAAAACCTCAATGCAATTGTTCAAGAAACTAAGGAGAAGATGGAAGAAGTCAAGTGTAAAATTAACGAGCAACTGAAGATCAGGAGGATAATGGACAAGATTAAAAAATGCCTGAAAGATGAAAGTGCCGTGATTATCCTCAAAATTCATGATCGGATGATCCATGATTTCCCATGGGACGAGACCAGAAATGCTTTGAGCTTTTTGGATTGCATTGCAGGTGCTGTGATTGTCACCAACCCAAGTGACAGCAAACAAGAATATTGCTATCCCCAAAAGCAGGAACCCATAAACTATTCTCTTGTTGGCCTTTACCATGATGATATTCTCAAGCGTACAAGCCAAAAGAAGCATGAGAAGATTATTCGTGACATCCTAGACATGTGTAAGCTAGATGAGTTCTGCATGAAGATCTTTGCTCATGCTTTGTATGCCAACCCCAAGAGGCACATTGAAGACCTGAACAAGCTGCACAGCACACTGCAGAAGGTTTCACCAAATTCACCTGCTAGTATTGCTAAGAAGGTGTTCAAGTTCTCTTACAATGATCTGGTTAAAGAATACAAATCATGCCTATTGTACCTAGCTATCTTCCCTCTAGAATACAAAATCAGGATGTCAACCTTGATAGGAAGATGGGTTGCAGAAGGGCTGATAACTACAGAAGACTGGCTCTGGTCCCATTCAGTGTGTAAAGCTGAAAAATGTTTTGACAACCTCATCAGACGGTTGCTTGTTCATCCTGTTGATTTTGGTGCTACAGGAGAGGTCAAGAGTTGCATGGTGACAAAGATAATTCATGGTTTCATTACCAATATTGCAGAGAAACAACATATCATCGGGGCGCGCCTGTCACATCATTTGGCTCAACATTTCTCCATTTACAATGATCTCCGGCTCCGTGGCTCTAATACAATCACTGATTTCTTCAAAAAGCTTTCCAAATCATCTCCCCTACTCAAGGTGCTAGATCTACAAGGTTGTCAGTGCTTCGACGGGAAGAATATATGGTTCCTTAAGCAAATCTGTAGCAAGATCTTACTACTCAAGTACCTAAGCCTAAGGGGAACAAATGCTACACAACTTCCTATTGAAATCAACAACCTCCAAGAGCTGGAGGTTTTGGATATCCGACAGACCAAGGTGCCAGCAAAGGCAACAAGACATATCCGGCTACTAAAGCTGAAGCGTCTGCTGGCTGGCGACACTGATCCAAGTCTAAGCAGCACTGACATCGCCAGTGTCCAGGTTCCTGAAAAGGTTGAAAATATGGAACATATGGAGGTACTGTCCAATGTCAAGCCACTGAGTAGTCAAGATTTGAAAGACATTGGAACACTTTATGAGTTGAGGAAGCTCGGTCTGGTTATTGAGGACAAGGATAGTCACCTCAGGGAGTTGTTTACATTGATCAGTAACCTACACAAATACCTTCGGTCTCTGTCTATCACTCTTCATTCCACAACCAAACGCGAGGGCACTCCCTACAGCAGAGGTTATTCTTATTTGCTGAATGCTACCAATAGAAGGTTATCTAGCAGTAATACTGAGTATCATAGCCTGCTGAAAGACCCTCCCAAGCTTCTTGAGAGCCTAAACATAAGTGGAACCACACAAAATGTGCAGCTTCTTCAAGAATTGCTGGCCAACGGTGTTAAAGAACTTGTCAAGGTAACTTTAAGTAACACCTCACTAAAACAGGAAGATCTGGAGGTCCTCGGCAAGCTGCCCAAGTTGAGATGTTTCAGACTTCAAGATATTTCATGCACTAACACGAAGCTCACCTTCAACGAGGTTGAATTCCCAAGACTCAAGTACTTTATTTTTGAGGGCTCAAGTACGACTGACATCAGTTTTCAAGTTGAAGGGACACATGGGCTCGAGGAGATCGTTTTGTCCTTGAACATTGATGGCCTTCCAAATATGGAGCACGGACTGGAGGAGCACAAGTCAAACAACACTGCCACCAACACCAACACCATTGCTGCTGCCACCACTGGAGTCAGTGGCCTTCCAACACAGGAGCAGAACAAGTCAAACACCACCACCACCACCACCACCGATGCCACCACCACCACCACTGAAGTCAATGTCCTTCCAAAACTGGAGCAGGAGTCAAACAAAAATGACACCACTACCGTCACAGCCACCACCACCACCACCACCGATGACGCCACCACCACCACCAATGACGCCACCGTCACCACTGATTCCACCACCACTAAAGTCAATGTCCTTCCAAAACTGGAGCAGGAGTCAAACAACAACGACACTGCTACCATCGCAGCCACCACCACCACTGTAGTTGATAGCCTTCCAAAACTAGAGGAACAGAAGTCAAACAACAGCACTACCACCATCAACACCACTGGAGTCGACAGCCTTCCGAAACAAGAGGAGCATGACTTACACCCCATCACCACCACCCGCAATAGCGTGCTGCTTTCATTGTTTGACAATAATGCCAAGCAAATAGCCAAGGTAACTCTTTGTGGTACCCTGCTAAAGGAAGATGCCCTACGAAAACTTGCTAAGAAACCAAAACTACGCTGCCTGGTGCTCTTAGAGAAGTCTTATGATGAAAGCAATCTTACCTTCAACGAAGATGACTTTCCAAAGCCCAACATTCTTATCGTCAACTGCTCCAACATCAACAAGATTAACTTCACCAGAAGATCTGCTCCGAAGCTCGAGAAGATCATCTGGACATTCGCCAAGGACAGGACCGATTACTCCCTCTCCGGCATCAACAACCTTCCGAAACTGAAGGATTTCGAGTTCTACGGTGATGCTGTCCCTCATCAGGTGCGAGAAGAGCTTAACAAACATAGAAACAAACCGATCCTTAAGAAAAACAAACCAGAAAGTCAAGAGCAAGAAATAGGAAACACACCAGAAGAGAAGGGCACTACATGTTTCCCATTCTGCTGGAAGAACAAGGTTTGACACTAGAGGAACCTCTCCTTTCATCCATTCATCATTGGTGCTGTTTGTGTGTGCTCGTGTGGTTTGGCATCTGTTCTACTTGTGTGTGCGTTTATATATTCTGCATGTGTGTCTACTGAGTGTCTGACTGTCTGGTCACTTGCGTTATGCTCTGTGGTTGTGTTTGAGCATAGTGCCTGTGTATCTATGCTTACATATTTGGATTTATGGCTTTCGTATAGATCATCATGCTGCATGCATGGTTGTCTAGATCATCATGCTGCATGCATGGTTGTCTAGATCATCATGCTGCATGCATGGTTTCATGTAATAAGTGCAACGCTTGTGCACACATTTGACTTGTTATTAATGTATTAGTGTGCAATATATTGTGCTTTGACTGGGTTCTGCAACTCAACACTGAAGCTGAGTGGAACCATTGGGTATTGATTATTTGATCCACTGAAACAGCATGTGTGCAGAAGCTAGATTGTGTAGCAATAACATATAAGTTACAGCGGTGAGTAGGAATCACCTTCAGCCAATGAGACTAGTACCATGACAAATAGCAGAGCGAAATTAAATATCACAAGCATGTATAGCTGTAATGGTCTCTGTTCATTTCAATAGAACATTGCTGAAATTCCAACATTGATAAACACTCAATTGGATATTGATACAAAATTTCATGAACACAACTACTGGTAGTAAAGCAGCACATTTTGATATATATGTGTGTCACCTTATCGATTTTGCTAGTGCCTCCATCCGTACTCCTTAGTCATATTCACTGAGGATCATCGGGAAAGAAAAGAGATTGCATATATGCAATGAAACTACATCATCAGGTGTAATGATGGTGAAACTACATCTAGTGTAATGATGGTGAAAGTACATCATCTAATGCAAAAAAAAGGGCGTACCCAGTGCAGAGAGCTCCCGCTCTGTGCGGGGTCTGGGGAAGGGTGTCAGTGGCAAGCCTTACCCTCGCCTGTGCAATGCGATATATTAAAATTTTCATTGTCCATGGATCAACCATTTCACCCTAAACAGATATTATAATGTCTAGACTTTACAGCACTGTATTGGCAAAATATTATAGACTATCTATAGCAAAGGACAGGTGGGAAACACGAATATGAGAAGAAACACTCCGAAAAACCACAGAGGAGAAAAGGGCACTAGAGGAAATGTAATGATGGCGACACCCGCTTACTGCGATTTGATTTGTGCAGACAGTGGCAGCCCATGATATACTCCTAGTTTTTTAATTTATGTATTCCAATGCAGATTACAGAGTCCAGACCTCGAATTATGGCAACAATATACAGTGAGCAGCTAATAACACCACGCACTGTAGCCTAAGAAAAACATATTGGGAAATAGGGACAGATCAAAAGAGTTACCAAAAAAACTAATAAATATCTCGCTCATAAATAAAGGGGAGAAACGTGACAACTGACGTATCAATTAAAGAAAAAATTTGGATCTGACAACAATCAAGGCCAGAAAAGAGGCAGGTTAGCTCACAGCGAATTGGCTGGCGCCCTTGAGCTGCTCGCCTGAATGACCTGCCCATGAGCAATTAGCAGCACCGCCCCCAACGGCCAACACACTGCTATGCTGCGGGGATATCCGATCGATCGCCACCGCACCTATCTGACAAGTGAAACCAAACCAGATTTAGTTAAGTGTGGGGAGGATATGCCAAATGGCAGCGTCGTTGAATGCACCCCGTGTCGGGTACTCTAGCCGCATTACGCCGGACACCTTACAGGCGTGCGCGCAGGCGACAAAGGCCTTCGTGCCGAGACAGAGCGCCGGACGGTGCGGAGGACGAATGGAGTGCGGAGACAGTGCAGCACCACAACGCCTAAGGCCTAATTCCTCCTCCTCCTCCCGCTCATCCGCGGCGTCGCCTCCACCTCCTACTTCTCTTCGCTCTCATCCTCTCTCCTCGGTCTCTGGAGGTGGAGGCAGCGCTGCAGCAAATCGTTGGACTGGTGTCTGTGGCCGACCAGGCCACCGGGCTGGCGGGCTCATCGTAGGTATGCGTTGTGCCTAGTACCTTGGCCCGATGGGCTGTACGCTGACATCCCCGCCGTATGTGGGCCACGAAAAGCCAGGGCCAGGTCCAGTTTTATTATTTTTAACCTAAAAAATACGAATATTTTAATAACATCATTGTCCCAAACTAATTTTTTAGAAACTATTTAGTCGCATCAAAGACGGTGAAGTGAGTCGCTACATGTAAGACACACTGGCGTCTATGTAAAAACTTTTCACGTAAGCCATGACGTGGAGCTTGAGT
Source organism: Miscanthus floridulus (assembly GCF_019320115.1). Taxonomy (NCBI): domain Eukaryota; kingdom Viridiplantae; phylum Streptophyta; class Magnoliopsida; order Poales; family Poaceae; genus Miscanthus; species Miscanthus floridulus. Next base: position 19,458,843 of record NC_089595.1, read on the forward strand.
CATAGTATTATTCTCATGAGAGAATTATTTTTTTTGCCCTGAAAAAAGCTTGGCTTACTTTCTTGACCCTTTTATTTTTGAACTTACCAATTTAGCCCGAAAGCTATCTTTAGTCCCTTATACGTCCCTTCCGTTAGTTTTGGAACTTAGCGGTGTTATGTGAAATGAGGATTTTGTTGTACTTATTTGTTTTTCACTCGGGGGCAAAATCGTCATTTCATGCTTGACTTAACACCGTTAAATCTCAAAACTAACGAAAGGGCCATATAAGGAAATAAAGATAGCTTTAGGATTTAGAGTTTAGGGTTTAGAGTTTAAGCAACAACTTGAGTTGGAATAACAGAAGAAAGACCTTATGGCTGTTGGTCAAAATGAAAATAGTAGGTAGGAGACTGGTCTCTTTCACTACACATCAAGGCCTTGTTTAGATTGAGGTTAGGAATCAGTATTTGGCACTGTAGCATTTTCGTTTGTATTTGACAATTATTGTCTAATCATGGCCTAACTAGGCTCAAAAGATTCGTCTCGTAATTTACAATCAAACTGTGTAATTAGTTATTTTTTTATTTATATTTAATACTCTATGCATGTGTCCAAAGATTTGATGTGACGGAGAGGCCCGAGAAGGAAAGAAAATATGACAAGAGACGAATCTGTTTTTTTTCACCGGCCGGTTGCTTGTGAGAGTTTACAGCCGTTGTTTTTGTTTCGTGTTGTCTACTTCATTTGTTGGACGGCAAGTGGGAGCGTCTAATGCCTGGCAACAAAATTGAATCCTAATTGTTGGTTGTTCCTAGTTAATGTAAGCTAGCTATATATAAAACTACAGCTGACGATCTGATGAGCTGATCGACAAGGATGGTTCTGTAGTCGTTGTAACTACAGCTTTCGATGGCCAATTATCCCAGGTGCAGCATGGCGTTTAAGTCTTAAACAAAGACGATGCGAGGCACAAATGGGGAGTGGAAAGGAGGGCAGCGCCGTCGGGGGATAAGCATGGCTGCTGACTCTAAGTGCTACGTCAGACCTAATGGCCAAACGAAAGGGGTATGGATGACCCACTTAAAAAGTTTATAATTTAGAAGTTCAATTTAAGAGTCAAATTAAAGGGTATGGACCTGTGGTGAACCACTTAAAAAAATTATGAACTCAAAAATCGACTTTTAGAGTTGATGGACCAAACTGAAATCTTCAACCTAAGTTAATGGACTTATGGTGTATTTAACTCTTGAGACAATTCCCTGTGAGCCATTATAAAAATGCAACTTCCTCATTAGCCACCAAAAAAAACCATCTTCCTTCTCGACCAACACTTCAATTTTTGACCCATATACGCCACTGCCGTCATCTGACGGACCAGGATCCTAATGGTTCCCCATAGGGGTACTACTCGGACGGGCCCTGGGCTGGCCCACAATCTGTTGAAGGACATGAGATAAGATGACGTAGACTTCAAGCTATTACAGATTGACTTAGTCGGCTTACTATAAAAGCTAAGTTTTGTAATAGGACTAGGACTCTTCTCTTGTTACCGACTAGAACTAGATACGTGCCCTTACCTTCTCCCCTATATAAAGAGAGGTACGGTGCACCCCCTTATAACCCTAACAATCATACAATCAATCCAACGAAAAAGGCTACACGCGCGACTGGATGTAAAGGGTATTACTCGACAAGAGGGCCCGAACCAGTATAAATCGTTCGTCTCTTTGCGTTTACCGTCGAGTTCTGCGTACGCCGAAGCCCTCCGAACATCGTCCCGAGTACCCCCGTGATGGGTTGCCGATCATCAAACACCGGCAGCTGGCGCGCTAGGTAGGGGCTTTCGGCGACTTCGCAGTCGAGAGCTCGACGGACCTCGACAACATGATTTTCTCGACGGAAACGACCTTCATCTTTGGCTCCTAGATCTGCGAGGCAGACAGCCACGGCAAGCTCCAAAGCCATATCATGCAGATCCCGGTGCCTCAAGCTTCACCAGATACCTCGACGATCACGCTAGATCAACTCGCTGAGAAGTTTTCACACCTCTCAATTTCCGATCCGACTCGAATTCAGGTGGTTACTAGCAACCACGACTCCCACCCGGACACGACACTTCTATCCGGGTTGGAAGTCCCATCTGAAGTCCAACTCGGAGACCAAGTTTGTTTTCCACTCGGACTCAGCAATTCAGCTTTAATATTTCAAGATACAATCAGCTACCTGATGCAGTCAGAGTGAGAGATCCCTCTTACGGGTGCCCAGAGAGGATTGGTTCTATCCATCACACCTGAAGGAGGTAACGTCCATTGGCTGGGTGCTTGACCCAACACTTCTTTAATAGATCCATCATGTTTAGTTGGCATGGTGGAGATCTTGCCTTATCAGGACGGCAGCACTCTTCCAGCAGACAACAACGATCATGATTCTACAGAGATTTTGGACACTGCGACGACTGTAGAATCTGGAACTCACTCGGCAATGACGCACTCTAGAGAAGTCTTTATGGCTGGGCAGCCACCCCAGATCCCTATGCCTACTCCGCCAGACATCTAAGACGGAGAAGAAGCTTTGTTCGACATCTCCTCGGACACAGCGCCACCCAACGGAGAAACCGACGAGCAGAGGACGGCTAGGGAAAAGAAAAATAGAGCTCGACAGGCCTGGTGCAACCGTGCCCAACACCACAGGGAGGAGTGGCGGCAGTATCAGTTGTCTTATTGAGATGTTGAGCGATGACACTTGGCTGCAGAGGTAGCATACAAACAGCGTCTATGAGATAAAGAAGCAGAACGACAGTGCCAAGATCGTGACGCCGCCAGAGCCTCCGTGTCACGTAACCTCTGGTAGAAGAGATGGCGGCCATTGAGAACCCTATTCCAGATCAGCAACGACTCAAAGTCATTCTAGAATCAACAGCCCTTCAGATGCAGGTGGCACGGGTGACATCTCAAGTTAACCCTTCCCGAGGGCCAGAGCAGAGGGCACTAGCCCACTCTCACCTCGGACCTCAGGGTAACCAAGGAGGAGAGCAACGAGCGTTAGCCCACTCCCGCCTAGGACCACAGGGTAATCAGAACAGGAATCAGGGTGACGCGCAGTCAGCCTACCATAGGCCTAGTTGTTGGCGTTTCTTAGCGCAATCACTAGGATTGGTGTTTCCTAGCAATGGCACCAGAAATGTCGTGACGATATTTCTGAACACATACAGAAATATTCCACAAGCGCACGGATATATCATTGTAGCATTTCACCCAAAAGTATTCGAGTATCGTTCATTTATATTTTCTCAAACGAAGGCATGGTGTAAAAGTCTCTAGTATGGACATGGTCAAGATAACATAACTATATAATAGACCAAAGTTCATAACAGGGGTAAGCCATGATAAATGTTGGATAGTGTGACACACACACACTCAAGCCAATCTCAAGGATAAAGATAAAAGAAAGAATAAAGAATAAAAGAATAAACCTAAACTAGAGCAAGCTTATCTTTTATAGCTATGCTAAGATTAGCAGATCATACAAATACATGAATTTCTAATGGTAGAGATCCTAAGTTAAGATAGTGTTGGTCACTATAAACTTACTTCGGGCACCGGGTTGCAACTGGTCTGCCAGTCGATGCCGTCCTGTAGCTCTACGTCGTATCCAAACGTGGGGGATTACGAGGGACGGATAGGGCTGTCACCACCTGCTGCCTACCCCTCAACCATGGGATATGAGGCAAACAAAGGTAACTTCTCACATAGACACCACGTCTATGCTATCGGTTACTACTCTAGCGGTGGCCAGGAACTTCCATCTTTATCAGGAGTCCTCTTACTAGAGCATCCGCCTCAGGGATGGATGACGAACCCATAAGAATATAATGACCAAAACTAATCTTAAAGTAGAACCTACTACCTTAATTTAGGTCTTGGTCTAAACATGTATGTATGGAAGATTAAGCATAAAGTTTTATATGCTAAATGAATAACATAAGAACTTTGCTCTAATTTCATAACACAGCTATATTGATATGATAAGAACAAGAACATAAGGGAGCTCTTCATATTCATACCAAGTCTTGCCCTTAGAGGTTCAAGCTCTCCAATGAAGCTTGCCTTGCTCCAAATAAAACTACTAAAAGGTAAAAAATACAAGTGGAGGGAGAGAGACTCTTCAAGTGTGGTGTGTGTTGAATGAGAGCACCTCCCCTCTTCTTATACTAGTGTGAGGTCGGTTTAGTGTGCTATACATGGAAACCCCTATGTAACCGACCTCCCCTAGCATTAATGATACCGCTTGAGCAATGTGGGTCCGTGAGGCAGAGGCGGGGGTGCGGTCGCACCTAGGGTGCGCCCCGCACCTTGGTTGGAGCGCCTGGCCACCGTTCTTCTCTAGTCGGTTGCTGGGTGGGCCTGGATCGTGTCCACGCCGGTGCTTGGCCCAGAATTGGCATTTGGATGGGCTTTCTTCTCCTTCTTTGATATTTGGTTTATGCAAATCTGCTTTACGCCTTCTGTTTGCGCCTTTTGGTATGTTTTCCACTTGTATTTGAATATGTGACCTGCAAAACATAATTTCTCCAATACAAGTCGAACTAGGTTAATAGTAAAGGCATATGTGTCAAAAGCATGTCTATTTCTCCTATTTTGGACTATAATTGGCAGTTAGAAGTGGTCGTTGGTGACTGCCAACACCAGTACAGCAACAGGGAAGCCAGAGGTGAGTCCGAGTATAGAGAGGCCAGCATCCCACCAGACAGATTTCCATGTTTTTCTAACAGACTACTCAATGTCTGACTTCCTAACCTTGAAGTCTAGATGCCCGCACCTGAGTAGGCTCAGGGGCTCACTATGATCTTTTAATAAACATCACGTCCTTCGAACAATGGACCATCCCTTGTTCAGGGTCGGACAACGCCATTTTTGCCGAGATGAGGACAGGGCGGTGAAACCATCTAGACCTTGGGACCACCTCGCATCTCCAGACTGAAAGCCACGGAGGGCGAGAAGGCCACAAGGCTACGGATCCGAGAGCCATGCCAACTCATCCCCCCTCGCCCGCAAATCTCCTTTTGGCACTAGTTGTTGGAAGGGGCGGAAGAAAGCGACCTTTTGTAGGTCGCATGCTTGGGACCACATGGTTTCTCCTAATCTCTCTCCCATTACCACACTCTCTCAACAGGGAAGTAGGGAGCGATTTGTAGTCACAGTCATGGTTGCTTTAGACGGTAGAAAGGCCGCCATTTATAACCCAAAGGCAGACTAAGTGGCCCGAAACCCCCATGCCACATGGTGAACCACGAGAGGTCACAACCAGTGTCAGATGCCAGTGTGAGGTCAGGAAAATTGAGACCCTCTTAAAGGTAGGGCGGTACAGCGTCGACGAGACCACTCGGTCCCGCCTAGGTCACGAACCCTAAAACATGGCACACTAACATGGCAAGGCTCAGCAGTCGCGTACCACATCGTCAGGGTGTGCTAGCAAAGCTGAACGTAATGGCCACCTATCGCATTGAATGCACCAGCCCGCAAGGGGTCTAGCGGCGAAGCTCGAATAAACCACGACTACGATCCCGTGCTCAAACGTTGTGGGGGGTACGACTCCGGATACCCATGGTAGACCACATGGGCTGCGCCCCTAGGGGTGGCCCAGCCTACAAGACGAAGCCTTGCGGGGCACAACGCTGCTCGGCGCCTCCCGCAAGACACTGGGAAGATATCCTGAAGATACTACGAGATCTGTTAGGATACGTATGATTCCATGATTCATGTAATCTGTTATTACTTTTCGATTATCTCCTGTATCTAACCGACTTGTAACCCTACCCCTGGACTATATAAGGTGGGCAGGGACCCCTCCAAACTCATGTAATATCATACGATAGCCAATACAATCTAACAGACCACAGGAGTAGGGTATTACGTCATACTGACGGCCTGAACCTGTCTAACTCATGTGTCTCTATTGCCTTCTTGTTCTCGATTACGCGCATCTCTGCCGATCAATCTACCTTCGTGGGATACCCCTCAGAGGACTGCCACCGATATTCTGTCGACAGTTGATGCGCCAGGTAGGGGCCTGCGTGCTGATCCATGGCAAACCAGATGGGATCTCAAGATCGACGCCGCTCGTGGCAACTTGACTTCCTACGGCGGCGTACTTTAGTAGCCTGACAGGCTCGATATCACTCAGTGATGGAATCAATCTGCTACGCCAGCAACTCGGTCTGCTATGATGGTGTCCGTCGACAACCTGACAAGACTCGATGTTGGATTCAACATCGTGTTCAAGGATCAGTCTACTACTCAGAGCTTTCTGTTCTATGCATCGGCTACTCGGTGTCTCTCTCAGCGACAAGTTCCAACAGAGCCACCAGATCAGATCAGATAATCAAACACGGTGTTGTACCTGTACTGAAGGCATCGACAAATTATTTGCTGGCTGCTGTTGCACGTGAATCAAGGCGAAGCTTAGATCGCCATTGTGCGGTCCTAAGATTCCAGTTCGTCTACTAAGATTGATTCGCTGCATGCCAATTACTAGAGCCATGCAAAGCTAGTTGTATGTGCTTATGTATATACGTCTATATGGAAGGAAGGCCAACTATAGATTGCTGCGGCACTTGCATGTGCAGACGCACACATGGAGCCGTCAAGCCACCAAGCGAGCTGCCCACGTTGCCGACCACTAATATAAGGACGACGTCGCTCAGACTACTTACTCCGACCACCTGCCGCGTCGCAATGATGATCGTTGCGAAGAACGGCGCCGTGACAACTGCAACCGCTGCCATGACGACAGTTCAGAAAGCTCGAGGGCCAGGCAATTTCATCAACGCCAACCAGATAATGCCATACACCACCGACCAGATGTTCTATCTAAAGCTAAGTCATGCTTTAATAAATATTCTCCAATCTTCGTATATCACCATAATGTTTCTCTGAGCTGTTTTCTCCATGTTTTCTCTCCAAACGATTTTCCGAACCCCCAAACAGTCATGTTGATGCTCGGATGTCCTCAGAGACGGCCCTGTCTCTGGCTCCTCCCTACATGTGCATGAGCGTCTGCCCTTTGCATTATGGGTGGCTGGTAGTGGCTCCTTAGCGATGCTTTGTTCTTCCTACACGCACACGGGCTCTGCGCTCCGCGTTATGGTTAATGGGCTAGCTAGGGCCGGAGACTCAGCTACACATTAACTGGTCGGGTGGTTTATATTAAATATAAATACATCTTCAGAATAACACTAAGTGTTCACACCAACTGATCGCTGAGCTACATATGCTATTTCATCACCATTACTGATTTTTCTCCGGAGTTCATTTATTTTTACATCATGTACTACCCATTCTACATATTTGTATTACAGGATCATCGTCTAGGTGATCGGACCACCTGGTGCTTAGACTTCTTCACCGATCAACTGGTTGGACCGCTAGGTTCATGGACTTCGTCGCCAACCAGTTGATCAGACTGTTCGCCAGTCGCTTCTACTCAATGCTCACTTTACCGCCGACCAGTTGACCAGACTGTTCATCGCTCGTACTTCATCGCCAGCTACGTCGGCGACTCCTCGGTGCTCGGACATTGTCAGCTACACGGGGGACTCCTCGGTGTTTGGACATCGCCTGCTACGCTAGGGACTCCTCGGTGCTCGAACATCGCTAGCTACGCCGAGGACTCCTCAGTGCTCGAACATCGCCAGCTACGCCGAGAACCTTGCAATGAGTGTGTTTGCTTTAATCTAGAAGACTGCGCACCTCTTGAAGCTGAAGAAGACTATCTAGGCACACTTGGCCCACTGCGAAGAAATTTTTGATTCTGAACTTAAGCTCCTTACATCCTTATGGCAAGCCGTACTTGGGACACACTGCTCGGTGACGGTTCACACTGCTCGGCGACGGTTCACGCTACTCGGCGATGGCTCACAACTGCTCAGCAACTCATCACGGTGGTCAGACCATGAGTTTGACTGCTCGGCATTGTTCGCACCTGCTCAGACAAGCTCAAGACGGTGTTGCACAATGAATACAAGGCGCTCAGGGACTAGCTATGGGGGGTACAACCCCGGATACCCATAGCAGACCACATGGGCTACGCCTCCAGGGGTGGCCCAGCCCACAAGATGAAGCCTTGTGGGGCATGATTAATCTACCTTCATGGGATACCCCTCAGAGGACTACCGACGATATTCTGTTGACAAACACACACGCATCTTAGCTCTTTCACGACCACTTTGTGATCGCAAAAACGCTTAGGGGTTACTATCGGGGTCATAACCCTAGGGTGTTTCAAGGCACCGATTAGTTAGTAGGCCAAGCGGCCCACGAGATATTGGCTAGCAAAAGCCCGAACGACTGCAGCCCAACTAAGCCAAGTAAACCAGGCCGGACGCTAAGGCTAGGGTTAGCCATGACCCCTTCCTCCTACCTAAGCCGCATGGTGCTCAATGGGTGCATGACCTCTCCCCCATCCCGGTCCCTAGGAGGAACGGGGAGAGGTCAAGCACAACCAGGCACGCCTGTTCGAACAAGGGTAGGCATGCCAATCTGACCCCGCAAGGACCAAGGGGACAGTGGTCACCTCGGTCCAGTCAGATGCCATCCTTGCACCACATAGCTCAGACAAGACAACACCACCCAAGGTGATGATGACCGATACAATAACCACCGGCCAAATATGGCCCAACAAGACGCATGTATGACTCCAATCACTATGAGATGGGATCCACGACAAAGGCCTTGACTTAAAGGCCATCCAGATCGGCGAGAGCCATGACCATAATGATTGGGATTGTGGCCCTTAGCTCCATAAGCCAATGAGGCAATCGATGACCCGAGGGTGGCTACCAACTCTAGTACAATGCCCTAGGAAACTAGGAGGCAATGACGAAGACCACGGCGGGAACCACATCGCATACGACGGTTGGTGAACCACCACCATGTCTACAATGTCACCACAACCAGCACAGTAGCACCATGCCACACATGCCACAATGTGGCCATAGGATAGTGACGACAACCACGCCCAGACATGCACCACAAAATGACGTAGCTTGCAAGCCAAGTTAGCTAGGCCCTCCCTCAGGCTCACGACCCTTTGGTCGAGAGAACTACTGCTTTGTACAAGCCTTGACCCGAAACTCTATATAAGGCACCATCTTCAGGGATCCTCTACCATTTTACTCATTCTCCATCGTAGTAGGGCTCTTAGGGCTTCCCTTCAGGCAGTCCATCTCTGAGCTCTTGCTCTCCAACCTCTTCCACCATTCTTGCCCCCCCCCATTGTAAGAACTTCAAAGCATTCAAGTGAGGAACATGCACTCGATCATCTTTGAGACTGGACATAGGGTTCTGGCCTAAACCAATATAAATCCACGTGTCTTTTGGATGCTACCATCATCTTCCTAGAGTAGGGCGACAATCTAAAAGCTCTAGTTTGGTTCTGGTGAATTGATGAAACCCTAAGTGCTAACCTAGTTTATCAAGTGATCATGAGATAGGTAGCACATTCCAAGTGGTGAAGCAAATGAAGATCATGACATGATGATGGCGATGCCATGGTGATGATCAAGTGCTTGGACTTGAAAAGAAGAAAGAGAAAAACAAAAGGCTCAAGGCAAAGGTATAGGTGGTAGGAGCCATTTTTGTTTTAGTGATCGAGACACTTAGTGAGTGTGATCACATTTAGGATGGCTTGGAGCAGCGAGGATCGTCGAGCAGAGGTTGGTGATTGTCTCCGGCTCCGATCATGGTGATTGTGAGGGGTTCTTGACCTTTCCCCGGCGAAGAGTCAAAAGGTACTCTAGTGAATTGCTCGTGGCTTGTGTGATCCTCATCTTGTGTTGGTTGTGCGACACCCTATTGAGGGTTTGGCGTGTGATGCCAATTAGCGCATGAACCTCCAAGTGAGTAAATCGCCACAACGAGGACTAGCTTGCCGGCAAGCAAGTGAACCTCGGTAAAAAATCATTGTGTTCATCATTTGATTTCGAGGTAATTGGTCTTCATTGGTATTCATTCTTGTGATTGATTGGTTCACTCCTCGACAGGGTAGTATAAATAAATTGCTCACTCTCTTTACATTACCCCAAACTAGTTGTCAAGCTCTTTAGTGTAGCTAGTTGTGAGAGCTTGTTAGTTTGGTTAGTGTGGCTCTTTAGTTAGCCTTTGAGAGCACACTAACTTAGTGTAGTGACATAGCTATTGTATGGATAGAAACTATATAAACTAGAATTGTGGTAGGTGGCTTACAATTTTAGTAAGCTAGCGCAACACTTGCTTCGCCTCATAATTGTCTAACCGGTTCGTTAAGTGTTGTTGTAGAAATTTTTAATAGGCTATTCACCCCCCTCTAGCCATTAGGACCTTATAAGTGGTATCAGAGCTAAGGTCACCGTGATTTGAGGCTTAACAACCTTTGGTGTAAAAATGACTCAAATCAACAACACCAAGAAGCCACCCCAATTTGATGGCATAAATTATCCATATTGGAAATCAAAGATGACCACACATATCAAGTCAATCAATAGGAGAGTGTGGAAGGTGGTAGAAATCAAAATTGAGATTGATGATCTGGAGAATCCCACCACGGCCAAAGAAGTGCTTCTCCAAAACAATGACATTGCTCTAAGTGCCATTCATGATGCAATTGATGAGAGAACATTTGAGCAAATCAAGAATATTGAGATGGCTCATGAGGCTTGGAAGAAGTTGGAAGAATCATTTGAGGGCACTCAAGCTGTGAAGGGTGCAAAGGCATACATTCTCAAAGAGAAGTTTGCAAGCTTCAAGATGAAGGAGGATGAGTGTGTGTCGGAGATGTTCCATAGGCTTCAAGTGCTTGTCAATGACCTCAAAGCACTTGGAGAAGAGGTGAAGGACAAGGACTTCTCCCATAAGTTCTTGAGATGCTTACCTTCAAGATTTGGCACATTGGTCACTATTCTAGTGAGGAGTGGTTTGAACACCATGACACCAAACCAAGTGTTGGGAGATATAATGACCGATGATACATATAGAGATGATGATGAGAAGGAAGAAAAGAAGGAGAAGAAGGATGAGAAGAAGAAGAGCATGGCATTCAAGGCCACATCATCCAAGGGCAAGGCAAAGCAAGATACATCAAGTGATGATGATGGCTCATGGGATGATGATGATGATGATGAGAAGATGGCTCTCTTTGTCAAGAGATTTGGCAAGTTCATGATGAAGAAGGGCTACCATGCTAGAAGAAAGAAGTCTTCATCCAAGAACAAGGAAGAGTCAAGAAGGTGCTTCAATTATGGAAGCAAAGATCATCTTGTTGCTCAATGCCCATACAATAGCGACAAAGATGATGACAAGAAGAACAAGAAAAAGGACAAGAAGGAAAAGAAAGAGAAGAAGGACAAGATGACCTTCAAGAAGAAGAAGGGTGGTTCATATGTGGTCACTTGCGATAGTGGTGCTTCCTCAAGTGATGATGACAAGACCATCAAGAAGAAGGCACTTGCAAGCATTGCTATCAATGAGAAGCCTTCTCTCTTCGACACTCCATCATGCTTTATGGCTAAGGCCACTAAGGTACAAATTTGTGATGATGGAAGTGATGAGGAACATGATAATGAAAATGAAAATGAAAGTGATAGTGATGATGATGAACCTACTAAGGATGAACTATTTGACATGCTAGAAGATGCTAAAGAACACTTTGGCATTAAGAGAAGGGAATATAAAAGCTTGCGTAAGGAACTAAAAGCCCTTAAGCAAGCCTTTGATGAGCTTAATGCATCTCATAAGAGGCTAGAGGAAGCCCATGAGAAGCTTGGCAAGGCTCACAAAAAGCTTGAAAAGGCTCATTCATCTTTGCTTAATGAACAAAATAAGAAGAAGCATGTTAAGACTTGTAATGTAGGCTTAACTTGTGATATAATTGATGAATCATTATCTATGCCTACCATTGTTGCTCCCACTAACCTTTGTAGTATTTCTACTTCCACCTCATCTAGTAGTGATAGTTTCACTTGTGATGCCTCACTAATGGTTGAGAATGAGAACCTCAAGAAGGAGGTCAATAAGCTCACTCACACCTTAGCTAAGGCCTATGGTGGTGAGGACCGCTTGCTTATGTGCTTGGGTAGCCAAAGAGCTTCTCTCTACAAAGAGGGATTAGGCTATACCCCCAAGAAAGGCAAGGCGGCCTTTGCTCCTCACAAGACTAGTTTTGTGAAGAATAATGGTCGGTTTTGCACTAGTTACAAGCAAGTTGGTCATGTAGAGCAAAAGTGCATGAACAAGAAGTCACAAGCAAATGTATCCTCTATTAAGCTTGATTCTTTATATGTGCTTACAAAGGGTGCAAATTGTGTAAAGGCTAAGTTCATTGGTAAACCATGGACGAGCTCAAAGAAGAAAGCCACTTGGGTACCAAAGAGCTTAGTGACTAACCTTCAAGGACCTAAGCAAGTTTGGGTACCTAAAAAGAATTGATCTTCTTTTGTAGGTCAATTACAAAGCCGGAGGAAGGTATTGGGTTTTTGATAGTGGATGCACTCAACACATGACCGGTGATGCAAGAATGTTCAACTCAATCAACACCAATGGCAATGAGGGTTATGATAGTATCACATTTGGTGACAATGGCAAAGGCAAGGTCAAAGGGCTTGGTAAGATTTTAATATCCAATAACATGAGCATATCCAATGTATTGCTAGTAGAGAGCTTGAACTTCAATTTGCTATCTGTGGCTCAATTGTGTGATCTTGGATTCAAATGCATATTTGGGGTAGATGATGTAGAGATCATAAGTGTAGATGGCTCTAACTTGATCTTCAAAGACTTTAGATATGAGAATCTATACTTGGTTGATTTTAATGCTAGTGAAGCTAAATTATCTACATGCTTATTCACTAAGTCTAGCATGGGTTGGTTATGGCATAGAAGGCTTGGTCATGTTGGAATGAAACAATTAAATAGATTGGTTAAGCATGACTTGTTTAGATGCTTTAAAGATGTGTTTGAGAATGATAAGCTTTATAGCTCTTGTCAAGCCAGAAAACAAGTTCGAAACACCCATCCTAAGAAAAGCATGATGAGCACTAGTAAAGCATTTAAGTTATTACACATGGACTTGTTTGGGCCAACACAATACACTAGCATCGGTGGAAACAAATATGGCTTCGTGATAGTGGATGATTACACTAGATACACATGGGTATTCTTTCTAGTGGACAAAAGTGATATGTTTGCAATATTCAAATCATTTATCAAGGGCATTCACAATGAGTTTGAAACAACCATCAAGAGAGTTAGAAGTGACAATGGTAGTGAGTTCAAGAACACAAGAATTGATGAGTTGTGAGATGAATTTGGAATTAGACATCAATTCTCGACCAAGTACACTTCACAATCAAATGGCCTTGTTGAGAGAAAGAATAGAACACATATGGCAAGGTCTATGCTTAGTGAGTACAATATGAGTCAATCTTTTTGGGTCAAAGCTATCAACATGGCTTACTATTGTAGCAACCATCTCTATTGTCACCCATTGAAAGAGAAAACACCATATGAACTCTTAAATGGTAGAAAGCCCAATATTACATATTTTTGGGTCTTTGGTTGCAAATGCTATATCTTGAAGAAAGGCACTAGATTGGACAAGTTTGACAAGAAATGTGATGAAGGATTCCTACTTGAATACTCAACAACTAGCAAAGCATATAGAGTTTAGAATTTGGATAGTGGTACTCTTGAGGAAGTTCATGATGTTGAATTTGATGAAACCAAGGGTTCACAAGAAGAGAATGAGAACTTGAAAGATGTTATAGGCATTCAACTTTCAAATGCCATGAAGAACATGGATGTTGGTGAATTGAGGCCTAGGCAAGAAAATGATGACGAAGATGATCAAGTGAGAGTGCTCTCTAACTCAAATGTGTAAGATGATACAAATCAAGCTAGTACAAGTGGCTCTCATGATAATGAATAAGATCAAGTGGCTAGTACATTATCTCAACCCAATGATCAAGCAAGTGCAAGCAATCAAGTTATAATCCTCCAACCAACCAATATTGCAAGGAATCATTCATTGGACACTATAATTGGTGATATTTCTAGAGGTGTACAAACAAGATCAAGATTAGCTTCATTTTGTGAGCATTTCTCATTTGTGTCATCCATTGAACCAAAGAAGATAGATGAAGCATTGAAGGATGTTAATTGGGTGAATGCTATGCATGAAGAATTGAATAACTTCACAAGAAATCAAAAGTATGAGAATTAGTAGAGAGACCAAAGGTACACAATGTGATTGGAACCAAATGGGTCTTTAGAAACAAGCAAGATCAAGATGGGATAGTAGTAAGGAACAAAGCAAGATTGGTAGCATAAGGCTATACACAAGTTGAAGGTCTTGACTTTGGAGAAACATATGCTCCGGTTGCTAGATTAGAAGCAATTAGAATCTTGCTAGTCTATGCTTGTGCCAACAACATCAAACTCTATCAAATGGATGTTAAGAGTGCATTTCTCAATGGTTACATCAATGAAGAAGTATATGTTGAGCAACCTCCTAGTTTTGAAGATGACAAGAAGCCCGACCATATGTACAAGTTGAAGAAGGCATTATATGGCTTAAAGCAAGCACCTAGGGCATGATATGAGAGATTGAGGGACTTCCTACTCTCTAAAGGGTTCATGATGGGCAACGTTGACACTACTCTTTTCATCAAGAAGATTGGAAAAGATTTATTTGTGTTGCAAATCTATGTTGATGACATCATATTTGGATCAACCAATCAAGACTTTTGTGAAGAGTTTGGAAAGATGATGGCCAATGAGTTTGAGATGTCCATGATTGGAGAGTTAAGTTACTTCCTTGGTCTTCAAATCAAGCAATTGAAGAATGGTACATTTGTGAGTCAAGGCAAATATATCAAGGACATGATCAAGAAGTTTGGCATGAGTGATAGCAAAGTCATTAGCACACCAATGAGAACAAATGGTAGCTTAGATAGTGATGCAAGTGGTAATATGGTGGATCAAAAATTGTATCGGTCTATGTAACGAGGACATGCCGACGATGCCCGAAAATTGCCCAATCTTTCATGGTACAAATCAACCAAATCAACGGCAATAATTGTCAGATAATTTGGCACTAAAAAATCCAAGCAATAATGACTTCACTCGATCAACTGAAAATAGCTATGATTAATTTAAGCGGCCCAGCACAGTATGTAGAGGTAGTAATTTGATTGGAGGAAACTGACGGCAATAATATTTGAACCAAACTTAATATACGTGAGGCGAAAATTGCCCAATCTTTCACGGTACAAATCAACCAAATCAACGGCAATAATTATCAGATAATTTGGCACTAAAAAATCTAAGCAATAATGACTTCACTCGGTCAACTAAAAATAACTATGATTAATTTAAGCGGCCCAGCACAGTACGTAGAAGTAGTAATTTGATTGGAGGAAACTGACAGCAATAATATTTGAACCAAACTCAATATACGTGAGGCAACAGCAGGATAGCACGACAGATAATCCTCACGGCAGGCAATATTCAGAATAAAGTATTGGATAGCTTGAATAAATATCACGTAGACAAACTGATCGTAGTTTCCAACCAATCCGTACAAGCAAATCCAAGTCGTGCAGATAAACAAAATCAATTGAAGGATAATATATTCGGCTTACTAGTACTCAACGTAGATGCAATCCAAGCAGTAGAAATTCTCCAACCCGTGCACAATTAGAGCACGATCCAGAGAGGAGATTCCGACAGGAATCAATGCAAGCCCGAGAAGATCAAATTCCCGATCACACACCAACACAAATCCATAAGGATCCGGAGATAATCTTCAAGACGAAGAACCTGATGGGAACACCATCTAGGGTTTTCCGAGCGATGGCTCGACGAGAAATAACTCCACAAATAAAATCCAGTCTAATCTGTACACGGCCAATTAGGGGGCCCTTTATACGCACGCAGGCGTAGGACAAACACGCTAAATAGGGTCAGACTCAACCATAAAAGTATCGACCTAGTGCGTCCTACTAACACGGACTAAAGTGGCTAATTGCAAAACAAAACAAATTGAACTAATCTGTAGGACTAGCAGCCAAGAAAATATATTAAAATATTGCGGCAAGATGCTAATCAACGTGATGACCTGTGGCCTTCACCTGCTCACCATCAACATGAAGCGAGCGTTTGTATATCAACTCTCTGAGTAGTCCTTCATGGCAAAATAATTCAAGTGATGTCAACCTTCATAGAACCAACATAAATATATTTTCTTGGCCTTTTATCTTCTTTTTTCTTGAATGTTGCACCCTTAAAGATGATCATCGACGAAAGTCCACCTGGAGCAAATATTTCCTTTGCCTTCTTTATATATTTTTTATCATTAAAAAATGCACCAAATAGAAGACCAGTTACTATATTTGAGACTGGACAAGAATTCTCTACAGGTATATTTTGAGAAGCCATGGGCTCATCATCCTCTCCTTTAAACAAAGCCGCCCTCGGCTTTGGTGTATCCTCAAGTGATATCTCCATCTCGCAGTTAATTTCAGAAAGATCAAGAGTCATAACTGAAACATCTTGACCGCCATTACTAGTAGTTACTAAAGCAACAGTAGTTGCATCATTAGGACCGTCAAATAAAACAGTTCGTGGCCTTGAGATTTCATTGAATGATTCATTATTAGTTGAAGTAACAACCACATCATGCTCCCCAAACTGCATAGAAGATTTATTTAGAGCTGCTTTTGCAATTTCAGACCCGTTGCAAGTTGCTTCAGAAACTATATCATTTTCTCCTCCTTTAAACAAAGCCGTCCTCGGCTTTGATTCAAATTCACGCACTTCATTTTCATGACGATCCTCATTACCAGGACATACATGCTTGCATTGGAAAGTGTCAACCTGATTATTATGACTACCAGCAGAAATATTGGGATCATTATACAAATCCATATTTGGAGAGCCATCGCCCACAACATCCAGGTCTCCATGAAGCAAGGCAGCAGTAGCCATTGTGATGTTACTGGATGACTCATTCCGTTCAACACCAAACTCATGTATATTCTTTGCTGGACGTAGACATTCTCCATTCTTCTCAATATTGTCAGAGATAGAACCAAACTGAATTGCTGGTTTAATTGGCTCTGGGCAGTTAATTGCAGACTCACTAACATCAATATTTACAGTAGGAATATTCACGCCATTCTCCCCCTCTTGAAGCAAAGCCGTCCTCGGCTTTGGGATAATTTCAAGAGCCTTTTTCTTTACTTTCACAGTAGGAAATACCTCAGCCGTAATAGCATTATCTGACATTGATTTTAGCAGATGATGAACTCCCTTGTGCACAAACGAATAATTATTGGAACGACCACCATGTGTAGCATCAAGATCAAATTGCCATGGTCGACCCAACAACAAATGGCACGCACTCATCGGCGCAACATCACAGTCTATTGTATCCACATAATTACCAACTGAAAATTTTACTCTAACCTTATGAGTAATTTTCAGCATACCACTTTGATTCATCCACTGCATATAACGCGGCATTGGAAGCCTCCGTGTTGACAAAGACAAAGCATGCACAAGATCTGAACTAATAGCATTTGTGAAACTACCACCATCAATAATTAGCTTGCATATCTTATCCTGAATTTTGCATTCGGATTGAAATATATTGGGCCGCTGCCCCTTGACATTAACAACAGTACCATCACTCTGTACTTCTCGAGCCAATATACATAATCCATTTGTTGCATCATCAACAATATCAGTAATTCCAGAGTGACAATGATTATCATGGGAGGAAGCATTACTAGCTGTACCTTTCATTTCCTGGTCAGTGGAATCTCTGTCCTTCACACCATCAGCAGGAACGGGAACCGCTTTATGTGCTATTGGAGGAGACAAAATTATAGAAAAATGACTAGCAGCTTGCGTCATACTTTCTTTCGGAGAAGAAGTTTGTCCTATATTGAGAGGCTTGCTATATTGATTACTAGAACCCAGCTTCTTCTCATAAGAATTAATATCACCGACTGGCCGGTTAAAAGCAGGAAGGTACTCATCTCCAGTAATAGAATCAGCCCATGACGAGTGCATATTTGCCTTAGTGCCTTGGGGATTTTGTGCACATGTAGTAGCTACCTTCTTCTTTGACTCAAGAGAACGAAATTGGCGCCGAAGCACAGCTTTTATATCGCTCCACGTCCAACAAGGAATTTTTTTGTCCCAGCAATCCCACCAATGTAAAATATCTTTAGCCATTGTCTCTTCTACATAATACATCTTTAGGGCCGATTCAAGTCCACGACCCCAGAAGAAATCCTCCATATGTTCTTCCCAATCATAATACTCCTTGAGACATGTTGCTAGAGATAACTTTGGCAAAAAATGAACTTTCTTGAGCAATTTCAAATCAGCCATTGAAAAAAAAAATCCAAATGCATCGTGAGCAACCCAGAAGTTGATACCAAATGATGAGGACACGCCGACAATGCCTGAAAATTGCCCAATCTTTCACGGTACAAATCAACCAAATCAACGGCAATAATTATCAGATAATTTGGCACTCAAAAATCCAAGCAATAATGACTTCACTCGGTCAACTGAAAATAGCTATGATTAATTTAAGCGGCCCAGCACAGTACGTAGAAGCAGTAATTTGATTGGAGGAAACTTACGGCAATAATATTTGAACCAAACTCAATATACGTGAGGCAACAGCAGGATAGCACGTCAGATAATCCTCACGCCAGGCAATATTCAGAATAAAGTATTGGATAGCTTGAATAAATATCACGTAGACAAACTGATCGTAGTTTTCAACCAATCCGTACAAGCAAATCCAAGTTGTGCAGATAAACAAAATCAATTGAAGGATAATACATTCAGCTTACTAGTACTCAACGTAGATGCAATCCAAGCAGTAGAAATTCTCCAACCCGTGCACAATTAGAGCATGATCCAGAGAGGAGATTTCGACAGGAATCAATGCGAGCCTGAGAAGATCAAATTCCCGATCACACACCAACACAAATCCATAAGGATCCGGAGATAATCTTCAAGACGAAGAACCTGATGGGAACACCATCTAGGGTTTTCCGAGCGGCGGCTCGACGAGGAATAACTCCATAAATAAAATCCAGTCTAATCTGTACACGGCCAATTAGGGGACCTTTATACGCACGCAGGCGTAGGACAGACACGCTGAATAGGGTCCGACTCAACCATAAAAGTATCGACCTGGTGCGTCCTACTAACACGGACTAAAGTGGCTAATTGCAAAACAAAACAAATTGAACTAATCTGTAGGACTAGCAGCCAAGAAAATATATTAAAATATTGCGGCAAGATGCTAATCAACGTGATGACCTGTGGCCTTCACCTGTTCACCATCAACATGAAGCGAGCGTTTGTATATCAACTCTCTGGTAGTCCTTCATGGCAAAATAATTCAAGTGATGTCAACCTTCATAGAACCAACATAAATATATTTTCTTGGATTTTATCTTCTTTTTTCTTGAATGTTGCACCCTTAAAGATGATCATCGACGAAAGTCCACCTGGAGCAAATATTTCCTTTGCCTTCTTTATATATATTTTATCATAAAAATGCACCAAATAGAAGACCAGTTACCATATTTGAGACTGGACAAGAATTCTCTACAGGTATATTTTGAGAAGCCATGGGCTCATCACTATGATTGGAAGCCTACTCTATGTGACCGTCTCAAGGCTGGATGTCATATTCAGTGTATGCATGTGTGCAAGATTTCAAGCCTCACCAAGAAAAAGTCATTTGAAGGCTATAAAGAGAATATTGAGGTACTTGAAGCACACACAAAATGTTGGTTTGTGGTATCCCAAAGGAGCAAAATTTGAATTAGTTGGTTACTCCGACTCGGATTATGCGGGATGCAAGATTGAAAGGAAGAGCACCTCAGGCACATGTCAATTGTTGGGAAGATCACTTGTTTCATGGTCATCAAAGAAGCAAAATAGTGTTGCATTATCAACCGCCAAAGCCGAATATATATCCGCTGGTAGTTGTTGTGCACAAATACTTTGGATGAAGGCTACCTTGAGTGATTTTGGAATCAAGTTCAAGAAAGTGCCATTGCTATGTGACAATGAGAGTGCAATCAAGTTGACCAACAATCTGGTTCAACATGCAAGAACAAAGCACATTGATGTCCACCACCATTTCATAAGAGATCACCAATAAAAAGGGGGACATTTGCATTGAGAGTGTAGTCACCAAAGATCAACTTACCGATATATTCACCAAGCCATTAGATGAGAAAAGGTTTTGCAAGCTAAGGAATGAGTTGAACATATTGGATTTCTCAAATATGTGTTGATGCACCCCCCACTTATATGACATGCCTCTCCTTCGAGCAATCCAAGGTAAAAGTTTATTGACATGGCATACATCCTTGCTAAGGACATGTTTAGTGCATCTAGATATTTTTTATATTTAATAGGCTCATTCATGAAAATCAAATGAATTTGATGATTGTATGGTACCACTATTGCTTCTATGCTTATTTTGATCTAGTGATAGCATATGACATGTTTGTGGGCTTGTAAACCTAGTGTTTGATCTAGAAAATGAGCTCTAAGTGTTTAACTCAACATGGTACAAGATAACCCTTATTTAGAGGTGTGAAGAAGCTTGTCCTTGGATCAAACCGAGTTAAATATCTTTGGCAAATGATCTAGATTGGACCAAATTTGAGAAAATGATCCTCACCCTATTGATTGACATTGATAATCTCAACCTATCTACATTTTGAACCTTTGTGGTCATTGATGATAAAGGGGGAGAAAACCAAAAATATTAGTGATATTAGTACATGAGGAGAAAAACAAAGATATTAGTGTACTAAGATAGTGAAAAGAAAACAAAAGGGGAAAGAAATAAAGATATAAGTGATAGGGGGAGAATTTGACATAGGGGGAGAGATATGACAAAGAAAAGGGATTAATTAAAATTTTGAGCACACAAGTAGGGGGAGCAATCTCATAAACTTGTATGGTGCATTTGAATGTGCATTTTATATGTTTGCTTGCATGAAAATATGCTAACACATATGCCCGTAGAGTGCGGACAGTCCGACGGTGCCACCGGCATCCTATACAGAAAAGACAGGATTTCACAGAGTGACCAGACGCTAGGTCACTTTGTGACGGGACGCTGGTTGTGTGCGTCCGGTCCTGCTGACGTGGCAGTGCATAGAGGAGACTGTGTGACCGGACGCTGGGTGAGTCCAGTCGAGCATGACCAGACGCGTTCGGTCGTGAGTGGAGGCTTACTGAAAATGATCGGACTCTAGGGTCCTATGTCCGGTCATGATCTAACTAACGCGTCCGGTCATAGCTAAAACCTTACTAGAAGTGACCGGACGCTGGGGTCCTACGTCCGGTTGTGGCACTGTGCAGCGTCCGATCATCACTTGACCGTTAGGATCGGGCGCTCAGTATTTGAAGAGAGGGATGATGTGGCAGCCATCCGTTGACCGAACGCTGGCAGGGTGCGTCCAGTCGATCAGACCGAAGCGTCTGGTCACCCCATGTTGTGCCCAGTGAAGGGGTACAACGGCTCTATTTCATGGGGGCTTCTATTTAAGCCCCATGGACGGCTCTAGCTCACTCTCTTGGCCATTTGTATTGACATAGCAACCTTGTGAGCTTAGCCAAAGCCCTCCCACTCATCTCCATCATAGATTCAACATCTTTATGAGATTAGGAGTGAATCCAAGTGCATTGCTTGAGTGTTTGCATCTAGAGGCACTTGGTGTTCGTGTTTCACTGTGGGATTCGCTTGTTACTCTTGGTGGTTGGCGCCACCTAGATGGCTTGGAGCAGCGAGGATCGTCGAGCGAAGGTTGGTGATTGTCTTTGGCTCTGATCGTGGTGATTGCGAGGGGTTCTTGACCTTTCCCCGGCGGAGAGCCAAAAGGTACTCTAGTGAATTGCTCGTGGCTTGTGTGATCCTCATCTTGTGTTGGTTGTGTGACACCCTATTGAGGGTTTGGCATGTGATGCCAATTAGCGCGTGAACCTCTAAGTGAGTGAATTGCCACAACAAGGACTAGCTTGCCGGCAAGCAAGTGAACCTCGGTAAAAAATCATTGTGTTAATCATTTGATTCCGAGGTGATTGGTCTTCATTGGTATTCATTCTTGCGATTGATTGGTTCACTCCTCGACACGGCGGTATAAACAAATTGTTCACTCTCTTTACATTACCGCAAACTAGTTGTTAAGCTCTTTAGTGTAGCTAGTTGTGAGAGCTTGTTAGTTTGGTTAGTGTAGCTCTTTAGTTAGCCTTTGAGAGCACACTAACTTAGTGTAATGACATAGCTATTGTGTAGATAGAAACTATATAAACTAGAATTGTGGTAGGTGGCTTGCAATTTTAGTAGGCTAGCGCAACACTTGCTTCGCCTCATAATTATCTAACCGGTTTGTTAAGTGTTGTTATAGAAATTTTTAATAGGCTATTCACCCCCCTCTAGCCATTAGGACCTTACACAATCGTATAAATTTACTAGTCTGGTTTACGAAACACCGACACTAGTCTATATCTATACCTAATAATAAAGCGACACAATTTCTGGCACAATTTTTTTTGTCCAACTTTGATCTTTATTCGGATTCTGTTTTTCTTTTTTTTGTCCATAATCCTCTTTTCTTTTGAAAGTACCGTTCAATACGGAAGAAGGACAAGGGGTTGAGGGAGGAATTAGAAAGATATAACGAGGTTCCAGATGCAAATACACCAGAGACAGAGAAATAATGGAAGGGCTTAAATGGTTTTAGAAACTAATTTAGGGTTCTTGATGCAAAATTTTTGTTTTTACTTTTTATTTTTTCGCTTGGGCCTGTTGTGGTGGGCCTCGGATTCGGCCCCAGGCTGCGCTGTGGGCTGGGCCAAAACCCATTGCCCAGCTTCACAATAGCTCTTTTTCTTTCTTTTTGTTTTCTTTTCTTTTAAACCAATTGAGAATTCTAAAAATCATAAAAAATCACAGGAAAATAAAAAAAATACCAAATCAGTTTTGTTACATTCCCTTTGACTAGGGCTACACAATAAACATATAATATAATATGCTTTAGTATAAATACTTCGATGTATCTATAGATCTATGTTTTTATATAATTCATTTGCTAAAATTCTTATCTTTATCTATATCTACTCTCATTATGCTCTACTTTTTTATGCATTGTAGATCTACTATACCTGATATATATTAATTAAAGAGCCAAAAATTTAGCCCATTTTTTAGTCCTCTTCCCCTAACTATCCGATAGTGTAGTTTCTTTCGTCCGGGCTTATATAACCCGTGCTGTGCGAATTAGAACAACTCATGTCTATCGTGATACGGAGTCCGATTCAAGATGTATTGGGTTGTGTATATGATCCGGACTCATGAGCCGTGATTATACGAGTTAGAATAACTCACGTCTAAAGATGATTAAGTGTGAGCCAATGACGGCAGCTTAACTTGGTCCGGGTAATTGAAGGGTCGTCAGAGGCCAGATCCGGCCGTAGCCAGTGGCTGGGGGCAGCCCTGGGAAAGCTAGCACGCGACCAGGTGCAATTGCAACCCGTACCCACACCCTAAATGGTGCGCCCACATCTAGCGAGTCAGTAGCTGGCGACAGGTTGACGGTGGTCGTGCTTGACCTGAATCGATATAGGTTAGTTGAAGAAGAATGTTACCAACTTAATATTTGTAACTCGCTGAGTGTGAAAACTATCTCTGCTTGTGCCACCGACAACGTGCAATAAATTATTCCCCGTTGCAATGCACGGCCATGTTTGCTAGTATATAGTAACATAACAAAATAACAAAAAAGTGCTATTGTAAAAAAAAAGAAAAAAAATAGGCCAATCTTAGAAAGGACGTCTTCGAATATATACTAACACAACAAAATATATACAATTCCGTCTGAGTGCTTTATGTATATTCTCAAACATAGTTTGACATCACATTTTAATTTTCTTCGTGTCATCCGGGTTTATTTGTTCTATTTTTTGATCGCGCACACGTATATGTACCCTAAATTTTCTGGAAAAAAAATCTAGAAAAAAAGTGCGATAACGAGGGTTTAAACCGTAGCGTTCAGCCCGTTCACCGGGTTTACCTGTTCTGCTAGGACAGATCAAGGCCTACGAACTCATTTCATCAAACAACCTAGGGCATATTTGGCAGAGCTCCATTTGATTCCTCTATGGAATCTGATCCTCTGAGAGAAGTAATTCTGTGGCTAAAAGCGATTCTCTTTGATTCCTTAGCATAAACTCTTAAAACCACGATGAAGAATCACTTCACACAGAATCAGGAGAACCTACTTTTTCAGCTGTCAGCCTCTTAGTTCATTTTAGAGAATCACTTCATAAAATCAACAAAGAATTATTTCTCTCTAAAAAACTGAGCTCCGGCTAGTTTCAGCACAGAATCAGTCTTGGGAGCTGTGCTCGTGCTCCTGGGTGATTCAGCGACGCAACATGGGCCGCGCACTTCAACAACGCGATTTATTTGGGCGCGCGCGTTCCATGCCATCTTGCTGTGCGCGTGGACCTGGGTGCGTTTCCAGTGCCTTGTATGGTGGGCCACAATAGGAATGATGGCCTGATTCTATATGGGCCGTAAAGTTGGACCTGTTTCGATGGCTGTGGACCTGTATGTATGATGGGCCAACACCAGCATCTGTGCATGCAACCGCCAGCATGTTCGCTCGTTCGTTTCAGCCGGGGGTACAGTATTTTCCTCTCACGACAAACCAGCACAAGCCGCACTTATCAGTACAGAAACCAACCAGCGAACAGGCTAGAAAACACTGATCAATGATGCTTAGGTTGCTCCAGACCAATTTGACTTCGATTATCTGATTCAGCAATGAGAATGAGACATTAGTAGTGTTTTTAGAATTTAAGGTACTCCTCCTACCATTTTTTTTGCATTAAAGTTTTTTTATGGTTGGATGCCAATGGTTCATAGAATCACCAGTAATTTTGTTTTCGCTGTTACATCACACGAAATTGATCTACGATTTGGATTCATTCTATACTGTACTACTTTTTTACCCATTTATAATATATATATTTAAGCAGCAGGGAGAAACTCCTACTGATCCCTCAAAAAAAAAACATTACACGAGTCACTGCCCAGATCAGCTTATCTGCCTCTCTGTGTTCTGACTATGATGAGTGTATGATTCTGATTATTTTTTAGTGTAAATAATTTTGTGCAAAATTGATTTACATGTACTCTGTCAAACATTTATAGGTAACTATTTCGCTCTATGATTTCTCTGAATTTTGTGTGGAGTAATTATTTGGCTCTACTATGACTTCTCTTTATTTGATTCTGTCATCCTGTGAAACATCTGAATGAGCCCATTTTGTACATTGCTAGAGTGCAGTCAGCACTGCAAATTTACACTTCTCCATCTCTTTTTCTTGTCAGATTGTTTCATGTTCTCCGTTTTACCCTCTGTATGTATGGTTCTCACTGTGTTTTAGCATAAACAATATAGTACACAATTGATCTACAAGTAATTATTTGGCTCCAGGATTCCTCTATTACATTCACCTTATTTGGTTCTGTGAGACATCTATGAGTGCATTGTGTGAATTGCAATCAGCATTGAAACTTTTCTTTGGTTATCTATTTGTTGAGCAGAAAACTAAAACTGCTCTTTTGCAGAGGTGGACCTCCGTTTTTTCTCATACCTCTGAGTCCTGTTTTTCGATGTTCAGCATTAGGATATATGCCATCAGCATGGGCCATAGTTCATGTTTCTGATTACCCGTCAAGATTTGACATGCTGTGGACATGGTTGTAATCCTACGTACGCAAAGGTAAAATCATTCTTTCTGTGTGGTGCATCTCATAAGTTATGCCCATTTTCAAGTGTTGTTTTACTTAGCTTATTTGAACTAAACGGGTACCACATCGATATAGACCTCTATTATTTCGATCAAATTGGTGAGTCAAAAGTTCATTGTCGAAGACCATGAGCATTTAAGCTTGAGGGGATAGATTCTTTGTTCATTTTGTACCAATATCTGTTGTGTGTCAATTATTTCCTTCTTTCTGTATGACTTAAGTTAGCTAGCCTAGCCACTTAGCCTACAATCAGCAAATAAAATTTTGAAAGATTTTTCTCCCTGTGTCACATAGGGACAATGAAGCAAAATAGCTAGCACAGATAACCTTGGCACTACAACTGCATAATGGTCTGTGGACATGGATCATATCTTAGATGTTATGTAGGCTACACATGAACTGGATATAATTATCGCGCCAAGGTAAGTATCATGTGTGTTATAATAGACAGACAACCTTTGCACCTATGCCCTCAACTGAAAATGAATGATTGGCACTTAAACACAAAAATGGCTCTCTTTTTCTATTTGTGTCTTCTGATTCTTCCAAAATAAAATGCAGCAAGACCTGAATTACATGATATGAATTCAGAAATACAATCCATATCTCTATTTATATCTTATTTCATTTGATAATGATCTGTGATAAACTACAGGATGGAAATACCACTATCTAATATCATTTTTTCTTGCGTAGGATTACAGGTTCATATACATGGCGATAGGTACGACAAGATGTATAGTCAACAAAGATGATATTTCTTTTCTCTCAAAAAGGCACAAAGTCTTCCAGAATTGAAATGAATTGTGGATATATGTTAGAGGTAGGTGCAACTTCAATAGATGGTTTATGCAGCAACAACAGTATCAAACTAGGCTAAGGTCCTGTTTGTTTTCTATAGGCGTTCCTAAAATTCCTGTCACATCGAATGTTTAGACACGTGCATGGAGTATTAAATATAGACTAATTACGAAACAAATTACACAGCTTGCGACTAATTTACGAGACGAATATTTTAAGCCTAATTAGTCCATGATTTGACAATATGGTGCTACAGTAAACATGTGCTAATGACAGATTAATTAGGCTTAAAAAAATCGTCTCGTAAATTAACCTCTATCTATGTAATTTATTTTGTAATTAATCTATATTTAATGCTCTTTATTAGTATCTAAATATTCGATGTGACATAAATTTTAGGAGCGACTAAAGAATGAAACACCCCTGAGATGAAGCCCTACAACATACACTCTTTATCAATCACGTAAGGCACTGAGTCCCATACTGTTATTAAGGTGTCAGTTGTAAAGGAGTTAGTTCTTCTGGTGATCAAAATTTTTACGTGCCTACAAAGTGATATATATCCTGTAATGCTAGGATTTTGATGTTTTCAGGATTTTGTATGTGACTGTCATGTATCATACTTCATATACATGTTTGATACATATATGTTTGTCTATTCATACGAAATCAACTGTTAGACTTTCGGATCATTGATTATAGGATTTGAGGGTTCCTATCTAATTCTCTTAGGTGCCGCACTGGACCTCACCATGTGCGATGGTCTAAGTTTTAACAGGCTAGCCCACTCTGACCTATATGCGTTTCATCAGCCTCAAAACATGAATATAATTAATCAGGCCAGCAGTACAAAAGCTGCTTATGTGTGCCTCCCACACAGGCAGGGCCATTAGCATGACAAAGCAATGCGGGCGCGGCGAAGCGCGCCTCTCTTCCTAGTTATAATATGACGTGGATCGGACCCAAGCGTGGCGGATAGTGCATCAAGTCAAGTGTGCTGACCTGTTTCTACTTAGCACCAGCTAATAGCAATCCAAGTTATTAGTGTCGGCATATGAACGACAAGGCAATTAGCAAGGCAGCAGGATTAAGCATGTATGCTATGATTAAGCAAGCAAGATATCAATTAGTAACATAATTATTATTACTCCTCCATGCCATCTCGTCTCTCGACAGGAGTAGGTTTGAAGCATGCTTGATGTTTGATTCTCACGGCTCCGTCCGTCGGGACGACAGATGGATACACGGCCACTCACTTTTGTTGTTGTATGGTGTGTGTCTATATATATATATATATATATATATATATATATATATATATATATATATATATATATATAATCCAGGCTATCATGTACAGAATCTGATTTTGCTGTACAAACCCTTTCAGTTAGTTAGCTTGCAAGGGGATGGATGCCAACCTTGCACTACGGCATGGCTTTGCGTGTCACCACCTCCATCCTGGAAAAAAAATCAATTAAATTTATGCTCCTAGAAAAGAAGAGCAATATTTATAATCAAAATATATTCTATGCCAAGTTACGCCGAATGTTATGATACTTAGTAACTGTTTTGTATTACATAAACATCCATATCAGTGGCGTGCCGGAGTCGTCGCCGTAGACCGGAGATGCAGGGCAGCATGGGCTACTGTTCGTGTCATGCCTCGTTGTCGTCAGTCGTCACGGACTGAAGAACATTTTCTTGGCCGGAGAATCGGCGAATCTGTGTGCAAAGCTTACGGAGCAGGCGACGACCATGCTCAACACCCAAAACGGCATGTGACGAGGCGTGCGCGGTAAGCAGAGTCTGCATGTGCATGTGGCGCCGGCGCGCCGCCACGGATCGGAGTGTCGAGTGCATCTGCATGCATGAGAGCAGTATAATAATGGACTTACAGTGAAGCTCAACATTTTTTTACGTGGAGGAGAGAGAGTAGAGAAGAGAGAAGAGAGCTTAGCTTTTAGAGCAAGGCTAATAATACAGCCGGTTTGCTTCTTTGTAGCCTTCTCTCAGCCCACTCATATAGTAGTTAGCTCTTTACAGTTAATACATGGCCCACTTATCTCTCTCACAGACTTTCTTGGTTCTTGTGCCCAAACCGGTTGTAAGCTTACATCCCGCTTCTCCTCTCTCTCCTCCCCTCTCTCCTCCACTCAGCATTTAGTCGACTTACAGCCTACTATTATACTTGCTCTTATGCAAGCAACAAGCTGGACACGAAAGCATAGGTATATGTGGGCCTAAATAAAAGTGTACGTGAGGATAAATAGAAAAGAGAAAGTAAGACACGGTACAACATAATAATAATAAAAACTTGTTTAGAGACACAAAGAAGATAACTATTGTATAGCTTTACTCCTATGATTTGGCTTATAGCTAAGCATTTGGCTTTATTATTGGCAGTGCTCTGATACATAAACACTGCACTAGTAGTGCTACCAATTCCAAGCAACCACGTGGTCCTTGCGGACGCTTTAGATCTTGGGATGATGAGTAGCCGAGCAGCGCAGAGCATCTGCCTCGACGTTGGCGAAACCAAAAAGTAAAAAAAAAATGCATGCATTGCCACAACTGAAAGCGTCAACTCCTTATTAGATAATGCAATAATAATTGTGACTACCTAGTATAGCTCCACCGAATGCTAGGACAGAGATACTTAGAACATCTCACTAAATTGAGGATTATTTTTTTCCTAAAATGTTGATATAATAAGAGACCGAAAAAATAAGATTAAATTTTCCTTATAAACAAAGGGTTTACAAAACACATGAAAGTGAAAAAAAACATAGGAATAAAATATCCTAACACTTCAAATCCTACATGATTTCAGAACAAAGGAAAGCTTAGAGAAAATGAGTTTAGAAGCAATGCAGGTGAAAACATACGAAATAAAAACAATGAGGTTGGAGCTCATGTTTCGCTCCAAAATTCCTTCAAAGGTTCCTATACTTTTTCCCTTCGTTCAAAAGGGAGCCTAAAGGGAATAGGGGAGATGGACGCCAGCAGACCGAGAAAAACTTTTTACTCTTTTTCATCCATAAACATATGGGATCCATGTGTCAGTGGCCCAATATTTTTTCCCTCTACCTTTTCTCTCTTACCTCTTCCTCCATCTGTCTTGCAACTCCTCAACCGTGGATGAACACCAAGGTGCTTGTGCGCGCGGAGTCTATGCGGGAACCCCTGTGGCACTGCCCTAGATGGCACGTCACACTCTTTTGGCAAATAGCACCAGAGACCGCCATTTTCGCCCCTATCTCCGACCATCACACGGCCATATGTGTGGTAGAGAAAGGAAAATTGGATAGATTTTGCTCTTCCTTTTATTCGAGATTTAGAGAGTGGTTTTCTCAAAGAAATATTTTTTTTAGAGAAAGAGGATTAAACTATGCTAACAGTGAGAGTAGGCCGGCCCAAGGCCAGGTGGATGCATGTCGGTGCGTGCGGGAGTGCGACTGGGGGAATCAGCCACATCGTGGTGGTAAAATCTTGACGCTTGTTTTTCCCTTTATTTACCCGCGTCCAATGCCACAAGTTTCGTCATCTCTTTATTTAATACTCCCCCGTTCCGAATTATAAGCCACTTTAACTTTTTTGGTATATCTATTTTGCTATGCATCTAGATAAATAATATATCTAGATACATAGAAAAATGGATGAACCAAAAAAGTCAAAACAACTTATAATTTAGAACGGAGCGAGTAGATCTCCCGCTCTAGTACAAATACAAACGACATCGTCCGGTAAATGTAATAAATCGGCCCCACCAAATTTGCAAACCAAGGGCTTGTTCGGCTGGTATTAAAGCCGGCTAAAGCTGATTTGTTGTAAGAGAAAAATATTGTAGATTCTAGCTGATAAGCCGACTGATAAGTTCAAATGTAGTTTCGTACTTTGTTGTAGATGGATGTAGGTAAGGTACTCATGGATATAGGTAAGGTACTCCTACACAAGTGCAGTACTCTCTAGAAATGAACAGGGCGTTCGGCTGGTCATGTCCCGACTTGTTCCCATTTGTTTCAGCTTATTTCAGCTTATTTTCTCTCACAGAATACTATTCAGTCATCCAAAACCATCCAAAATCAGCCAAAAGGCTACCAGCCGAACGCCTCCGAATTCAGTAGCTCAGGATTCAGGGACCAGTAGCAAGCTGCAATCGACCCAGAGAGAAGAGACGACGTATTGAGATGAGCGAACTCTAGTAGAGTGCGTTTGGGATTCAGAGCCAGGGGATCAAGGGGCAGCTACATTATTATATTTTTTTACTAGTATTATTCTATCATATCTCATTCCCAACCCCGGCCGTCGATCTGACGCCACCGCATCGGCGTGACGTGGCAACGGAAGCATCGGCGTCTTGCTTTTACCGTTTGATGAGTGGGCAGGTCGGCGGCTGGGATGGGCACCGCCGCAGAACGACACGGCAGTCGGCGCCGCACTAGCTGGCCTGCCTGTCCGCGCTGCCATAGTGCCATGCCACGCTCGCGGCTCCTCCACGTAGACGTTGGAGAGCATGCATGACCCGCACTCCCGCAGGCAGAGAGGCCTTGGTCGGGCGTCCGCGTCCGTCCAAACCGAGGAGGGCCGCAGCACCTCGCCCACCCACTCCCTCACACAGCTGCCACGCTCACTAGTCCGTGTCCGTCCATCCACACTCTTCTTCCTCCCTTGCTTCTTTCTCCCTGACGGCCTGACCCCTCTACCGTTGCCACCCCGGGCGTACGTCCCTCACACACCTCACCCTCTCTCTCCCTCTCTAGAAAAAGAAGCCGGCCGCTGCCGCTGGTTCTCTCTCTCTGCTGTGTGAGTGTGTAGGGTCTGCCCAGTCCCCCACCTCACCGATCTCGCGCACACTCCCCAATGACCCAATCTCCCCTCGCCTGCCAGCGCCAGCTCCTCCCTGCCATCCCAGTCCCAGCGACGGATCGCTTCACGGGCCGGGAAGCAGCACCCGTGCTCCGCGCCTGATGCGCGCAGCCAATGCCGGCGCTCGCGTCCGCCGCCATGGCCCGAGCCGCCGCCGCCGCGCCCCTCCTCCCCCACCTCCTCCTCCTCATCCTCCTCCTCGTTGACCACGGCCCCGCGCCCGCCGCCGCGGTGCGCTTCGACTACGCCTCGCTGACCCTGGGCAGCCTGAGGCTGCTGGGCGACGCGCACCTCAAGAACGGCACGATCCGCCTCTCCCGTGACCTGCCCGTCCCGACCTCGGGCGCCGGGCGGGCGCTCTACGCGACCGCGGTGCCGCTCCGGGGCGGGTTCTCGACGCAGTTCGCCTTCACGGTGGCCACGCTCAATCCGTCCTCGGTCGGCGGCGGGCTGGCGTTCGTGCTGGCCACCGACGGGGCCTCGCTGGGCGACGCGGGCGCCTACATCGGCGTGTCCGTCGCTACCGACGCCGCGGCCATCGAGTTCGACACGCTCATGGACGTCCAGTTCGGCGACCCCAACGGGAACCACGTCGGCCTGGATCTCGGCTCCATGGTCTCGGCAGCCGCAGCCGACCTCGGGGCCGACGACGCCGCCGGCGGCAGCGTCGACCTCGCCAGCGGGAGGACCGTCAACGCCTGGATCGACTACCGGCCCGGCGACGGGAAAGGCGGCGGCATCTTGGAGGTCTTCGTGTCCTACGCGCCCAAGCGCCCGCCCAGGCCCGTGCTGTCGGCGCCGCTCGACCTCGGGGAGCGCGTCAAGGACGCCGCGTTCGTCGGATTCTCCGCCTCCACGCAGGGGAGCACGGAGGCGCACGCCATCGAGTGGTGGAGCTTCTCCACCGCGTCGCCGGCACCGTCCCCGCGTTCCGCCGCGCCCCCGCCGGAGTCCACCCCGGTGCTCCCGCCTCCCGTCGCCAACCCGGTGCTCCCGTCGCCGCTGCTTCCGGGAGTGACGACCCCGACGCAGCCAGCTGCCACGACGGGTGCCGCCGCGCCGGCCGGGTCGATCGCCCCATCGGGCTCCGCCGCGGCGGGGAGGAATGCCGTCGGCTCGGGGACGCCGCGACCGCCCGCGCACGCGGCCGTGGCCGGCGCCGCCACGGCGGGCGCCTTCGTGGCCGCGTCGTTCGCGGGCATCGCGCTCTGGGCGCTGGCGCGCCGCGCCAGGGCCAGGAAGCGCGGCCAGACCGCTGTGGCGGTGGCCACCAAGCGCGACAGCAGCGTGGCGTCGGCGGCGGCGCTGGCGCGGTCCCCGCGGGAGTTCAGCTACAAGGAGCTGAGCGCCGCCACGCGGGGCTTCGCCGCGTCCCGCGTCATCGGCAACGGAGCGTTCGGGACCGTGTACAAGGGCATCGTCCCCGACACGGGCGGCATGGTCGCCGTGAAGCGGTGCACGAACGCGCGCGGCGGCGGCAACGCGAGCGGCGAGCAGCAGGCGCGGTCGGAGTTCCTGTCGGAGCTGTCCATCATCGCGGGGCTCCGCCACCGGAACCTGCTCCGCCTGCAGGGGTGGTGCTACGAGAAAGGGGAGATCCTGCTGGTCTACGACTACATGCGCAACGGCAGCCTGGACAAGGCGCTGTTCGACGCCTCCTCCCCGGTGCTGCCGTGGCACCACCGGCGCGAGATCCTGATCGGCGTAGCGTCGGCGCTGGCGTACCTCCACCACGAGTGCGAGCGGCGCGTGATCCACCGCGACGTCAAGTCCAGCAACGTGATGCTGGACGAAGCCTACCGGGCCCGGCTGGGCGACTTCGGGCTGGCGCGGCAGGCGGATCACGGCGAGTCCCCCGACGCGACGGCGGCGGCCGGCACGATGGGGTACCTGGCGCCCGAGTACCTCCTGACGGGTCGCGCCACCGAGTGCACCGACGTGTTCAGCTTCGGCGCGCTCGCGCTGGAGGTGGCGTGCGGGCGACGGCCGATCGGCGCGACAAATGATGCCGGCAGGTGCTGCAACAACCTGGTGGAGTGGGTGTGGAGCCTGCACGGGGAGGCGCGGCTGCTGGAGGCCATGGACCCGCGGCTGGGCGGGGAGTTCGACGAGGACGAGGCGCGGCGCGCGCTGCTGGTGGGGCTGGCGTGCTCCAGCCCGGAACCCGCGCTGCGGCCCGGGATGCGCGGCGTGGTGCAGGTGCTGGGCGGCGAGGCGGACCCGCCGTTCGTCCCCGCGGCCAGGCCGTCCATGAGCCTCGGCGGCAGCGCCAACAACCAGCAGCTGCTGCTCAGCCTGCAGGACAGCGTGTCGGACTACAACGCCTTGCTGCTGGGGCTCGCCGGCCTGTCGGACGACTCGTCGTCCGCCGACTCGCTCAGCTCGTCCTCGCTCACCAGCACGCTGCGCAGGGGCGGCCATGACATCGGGTTCAGCTGCACCGCCGGCGACGCCAGGTGACCGGTTGCCGGCGGTAGGTAGCTAGAGTTTGTCTTCTGAATCCTTGCCGATCTCGAACGCGAAAAGAAGAAACACCATATGTATGTATTGATGGGTACATAGAATTTTAGTA
This sequence comes from Miscanthus floridulus, assembly GCF_019320115.1. NCBI lineage: Eukaryota > Viridiplantae > Streptophyta > Magnoliopsida > Poales > Poaceae > Miscanthus > Miscanthus floridulus. Next base: position 19,492,972 of record NC_089595.1, read on the forward strand.
GCAGCAATGGACTGCAGAGTCCAGATCATCATCAAAGGCAGCCTCCATTTGTTACATTACATACATTTTCTGTCGATAATAATTCAGAAATCACATGATTCGTTCGTTCGTTCAGCTCAGCTCAGCCATTGTCGTCCTCCTCGAACTGAACTGCAGCTGGATCAAAACGCCAGCTTTCCCCTCCCCCATCCACCTTTTTGTTGATAGATAGATAGACCTTTTTGCCGAGCATGAAAATAATTCCAGGCCACGGTCTCAGATCACGGACCAGAAGATTATTCTCTCTGACTCCGAGAGAGCAAAAAGGATGTCTTTCTCTCTGTTGCGTTCTTCCTGTGATGACGTCACAAGGATCAACCTTTTTGTATATCTGTATCTATGTGTCCATCCTTGTGACGTCACAAAGGAAAGGATAACTTGCGCTGGTGTGCGATCCTGTGCTTGCACTGGGCAACAAAGACGATCGCAAGGCAAAGGAAAGCATCTTCTTCTCCTTCTCGGCTCTGCTAGTGCGCTAGTGCTCCACGGCTGCACCTTGCTTTGACATCCACTAGTTCATCACGCGCGCCATCGCGCGCCGACGAGGTAGGAAAGGAGATACATATACTCTAAAGATCACATGGGTCTTGCAGAGAAATGTTAAATGTGCCAGTGCCTAATATTGGCGGAAAAACCACAGCACTTCATAAATTTCCTGCAGCGATATTAATTCTCGTAGAAATTTTACTCACACATATGCATGTCATAGGATATGTTAGTGTTAGCCACACTGTGAGCCGATAATAGATTAAAAAAATGAAGCTCCACAGCTTGATAACCTGATGGTAATTGACTCAGCGAGGAAATTGGAAGCCAAAGTTATGATATTCACAAAATATATCACGGCATTGCGCCGAAATAGCAAGTGACATGATGAGCATTAACTGTGACCAATTTTACCTTCCTTATAACAATAGAAGCTAAGCAAACAAAGCAGCTACCAGCACCAACAAAATCAAAACGCATAACGCCATTAACAAGGCAATCACTTCACACCTCTCAAAGCAAGCTGTCATACTACACAGTTTGCCACCTTTAGTGAAGGTTCTAGGTAGGCATGCTTCTTAGGTCTTACTGATTACCGATTAACAATAAAAGCGAGCGCTATGTTGCAACATGATATGCTTCCAGTGATAATTGGCACAACAAAAGCAGAAAGAATAGCTAGTCAATATTACTAAGTACTGACGTTTAGATGCAATGCCAGACCTGAGAATTTGCTCCAGCGTGAGGCATCCACCATTCTGCTGCATCTCGGGCTGCACAGACCCGACATGGCGATCCATGACGAAACAGACGTGGCCGCCGACCCTGACAGGACCATGGAATGTGCACACGTTCCGACACCATGTGGAGGCGCGCCTCAGCCACTTCACCTCCTCCTGAACAACCTAGAGCCCATCCCCTGCGGGCAGGGGCACCCTCTTCACTGCCACCCGGTGCTTGCACCGCTTGGCCGCGCCGTTGCCACCACCACGAGACAGTGTGCCGGCCCACACCTCCTGGCTGGCGGGCCTGGGCGGGTCGCTCACGACGCGGTGGGCGAGCCTGAGGTCCGGTTGCGAGGCGAGGTCGAAGGAGCTGCATCCTGGGAAAACCTGTCAACATTTATCGTCACTCAAGGTTAAACAGGTGGACTACATTTTATGGAGTATGCAAAAATGACCAGCTGATTCACATCGAGAACCAAAACATTGCTACCAGGAAATGCAGCAAGCAACAAATTGGTAGCTACAAACGAAACTATGCAACGGAACAAGAAAACAGTTCTCACAGTAATAAACCTACATAATGCAGAATGATTTCACCATGATCACCAAGACACTACAGTAAAAGGGAACCATTCTATATTATATAAGAAAAGGAAATGAAGCCACGCTTGCCATGTGGTGCCATCCAGGCTTCATCATACTGCAAAATAGTGCAGCACAAGCAACACTCCAAGCTAAAATACATTGAACACAAGAGCCACTACAAGCAAGCAGAACTGGCAAACAAGCAAGCAGAAATATATTCTTCAAGACAGAAGAGACTCTAGGGCTTGTGCAAACATCAAGAATGGAACATATATAGTTTACCAAAAAGCCATGTCGTTAAGCGATGAAATTACTTGGCAATAGATAGCTTAAAAACATGCAACTAAAAATACAGATTACAACGCAGTTCAGTAGCAAAGATGGCAACGACTATATACAGAAATAGTCCAATTAATATTTTTTTTTGACAGAGGTAATAGCCAACTTTTATAGAAAGCAGAAGGAAAGTGTCCAACTAATGTACCTACTTTGTACCCAGCTAGGCAATCTCAAGGTTCAGCTGATTAGCATTCTCAAGTTTATCTGCCAAAAAGGAGAACTATGATTTACTTTAACAGTCAAATGTCATTAGTAAAGAAAAAGAAATATAAAGTTCAGTTGTGCAACCTTTAGGAAGATGTATCCCTCCTTTTTCAAAGTAAATGCGCAAGGTAGTTGCTGCTCTTCGAGCTTCCTCTGTGAGCAGGAGACTTTCACCCTCAGCTTTCAGTATAGCATTGTACAAAGTAGTGTTTGTATTCAGGTACTGCAGCGCGTTACAGAAATCAAGATGTTACTATAAATTGATCAAGTGATCTGATTTCACATATTTTGCAATTAGCTAAAGGATGGCAAGGTTTCACAAAAGTGTTAGACAACCTATCATAATACTTTACGATCACTATACTATGCAGACATGTTGATTGTTTAAGCCATTATTACAGATAACAGTCCAAGTCCATATCAAGCAATGTTCGATGCCAAGCTCACCTGATGATGCTCATAAATCCTCATTGACGCGTTAGCTGCCTCGTCCACAAACTCCCTGACACACACAATAGGATCAGTCTAGGATTGAATCTAGACATGTGAAACTAACAGAGATCATTATCCATGTAAATAGGACAAGGTTCTATTTTAGGTTTGAGCAAATTCAGGCAGCGCGGGAAGGGGGCTGAGCAAAAAATCTCCTTTCCTACCTTGCCGGCCATCGGTGGAGGCCATGCAGCGGATTTAGTGGAGACGGGGAGGGCTCGCGCTGGATCCGCCTGCTGGGCGCAGATCCACTGCCTCCGTTGCCTGCGCGAGCTCTAGGCCGTGGTCCAGCCTCAGATCCGCCGCTGGGATGGGCCCCGCGGGCGGCCGCTCCAGATCCACCGCCGAGGTTGCCGATGTGACCTCCCCGTCGTCATCCACGGCCAGCACGGAGGTTCGTCTGCTGCCAGAGCCCTCCGACGCGTCAGGGCCTCCGCTGGCTGGCCGCGCGGCCGTGGGGACGACCGGCGACGGAGGGGCGAAACCCTAGGCCGCGCGACCCGCTGGCTTGGGTCGCGACGAGGAAGTGGCGTGGCGGCGGTGGTGGTGGTGGTGGTGGAGGAGGAGGAGGAGGAGGAGGAGGAGGAGGGAGGCCGCCGCGGCGCGGAGGGCCGGCTACCGCCGAGGTCGTCCCGCGCCGTCGCCTGAGCCGGGTCACGCGTGGGGAGCGGCGAGCGTCGCGGAGAGGTGAACGGAGACGGGTTTCGTTCTCTTTCTTCTGACGGTACGACGGGAGGCTTCGAGATATTCCAAGGTGGGAACCGTACACGCCGGTGGGAGCAGGCAGGACCTTCCATCGAAGAATCCAACGGATGAAGTATTTCGAGTGACGTGGACGGCCCGAGGAGCAGCCAAACCTCCCTGCTTTGATAACCAGAGATTGCGTGGCCACCAACCGGAAGTCCGGCGCCGGCATTACTAGTACACGTCCGCGAGGAGCACTAATCCTAACACTGTGCTAGTACTAGTAGAATAGTAGTAGAAGAAGAAGAAGAAGAAAAGGTGGCCGCCACTAGTTGGTAGTGACGCTTGGTCGCACGTCGCAGTGTCGCACCAACTGATGCCACTGTGATCGAGCACGCATAGCAGTACGGCATTGGCATGCAAGTTGTCGACATCCAAAGGCACAAATCATAAGGGTATCTCGTCTCGTCGATCCTGCTGGTCGCTGTCCCGCGGGCCCGATGGCGGCTGGATCATATATATCAGCCGTGTGCCGGCCGGCGCTTTCTATATGATGACGAGCAAACAAGCACGCTGGCCGGTGGCCGGCGTACGTGTAGCCCTGCAAGCCGTCCGTCCGATCGGCTCGGCCATCACGGGTTGCGTTGCGTACGATGGCCATGCGATTGGGACTCGCTGTTACTACCACCATCGTGACACAACAGTACGTATGCACGGCTATGTGTTTCTACGTATTTCTTCTTCTTCTTCTTTTTTCCCCCTGGCATGGAGAACAGATGAATGCACGGGCACTCATGTGAAGAAGCTATTCCTTCCGTTCCCAAAAGAATACAATTTTAAAACAATATAATATTTTAGTATATCAAGTGTGACTAATTATAGATAAAAAGTATAAATATTTATAATATTAAATAAATATCATTAGATTAATTATGAAATGTATTTTCATAATAAATTGATTTGGAGTCATAAATGTGAATACTATTTACTGAAAATTTGATTAAACGTGAAGCACTTTTACTAACACGCATGCTATAGAGGTAGTATATGGGACGCGTAATGCATCGCACGGAGCATGCAAGAGCAATTGATGTGGTAACCACCTACGTTTACCAATGATCAGCCTATTCGTTTGGCTGTGGCTTATCGTAAACGATCGTAAATTTCCAGCCGGAACAATATTTTTCTCTCACACAAACCAGCCAGCAGTACTTCTTCACGAATCAACAACGATACGAATCAGCCAACCGAACAGGCGGGATGAGTGCTCCCCTTTTTTGTTGTTGTTTTGGAAATCAATGTCCCGTACGTTTTGGATGTTTCCGGCCATGGTTCTTGTGTACTTAATTATCAAACACGGTAGCTAGCTGCTGCAAAACGGTAGGAGTAGGAGTCGTGTCGCTAGCGTCGCTCTCATCATCACTGAGAAGTACGTTGTTCCGTCGTCCTCATCTCCAGGTGTATGCGCCACGCGCATATACAAGCAAAGAACACGACCGAACCAACAGTTACCTCGCTAACAAACAGACATGGCTAACAAATCAGCTAGTTATTAGCTGGTTACCTAGCTAACGAGTACCTCGCTAGAGATATATCTCCACCCATAAATGATGCAGTTTCGCCCTCCTGCCTCGCTATATCTGCATGTTGTACCAATAACAAACAAAGAATAGAAAAAAATAGACTTATTATAGACAAAAACATGAATGCAGCCGCTTTTTAGTAGCTAGTGAGCTCAAACGACAATTAGCTAATATATAGGCAGCTAATAGTTAACTTGTTAATATTAGCTTGAACTATTAACTAGCTATTATAGCATCAAACATGACCTTAGTGTATTATGTTGTTAAATGAACGGACTCGGCGAAGTTGTGCCGCTTCCCGTTCCCGTGAAAATGTTAATGCTCTCGATGAAAACGGAAGGGGACTCGTGACCTGTATATATATTATAAGTAAAAAAAAAAGGAGGAAAAAAGATTGCAGGTTTCCTCGTAGTGGGCCAGGTGGTAGCAGTGCCATGTTGGAGGCAGGTGGGCGGTGAAAAGTCCTTGTCATGCTGGAATTAACGCACGTAATTTGATTGTTGGAAAGGGATCGTGGGGCCCACCTGGGAATTATATATATATATATATATATATATATATATATATATATATATATATATATATATATATTCGTGTTTCGTACTAGGTTCCATTTTTCACAAGGAATATGTGCATGCAACTGCTACATCAAAGATCAAGGGGAGATTTTTTTTTCATAAGAAATGGTGACAAGAGACAAATGTGCCGAATGCAATGCTGTATATACAGGGAAAAGAAAGTGTCACCCTACGCAGTGGCGGATGCACGATGCGGGATAAGGGGGGGCTAAAACAATGGAGATGTTGATTTGCACGAAGATTTAGGCCCCGTTCGCTGGTCTGAATCTTGGCTGAAACTGGCTGAAAAACACTGTTCTGGCTGAATTGTTGTGAGACAAAAATACTGTTCCGGCTGAAAAAACAAGCCGAACAAACCGAATATGGGGTAAGCCGAACGGGACCTTAATGGTGAAATCAAGCTTTTGCTATAGTAATTAAGCTTGAAATCAAAAAATTAGGGGGGGCTGGAGCCCCCCAACCCCCCCTTTGGATCCGCCGCTGACCCTACGGCACACTTCCTTGTCCTTGGGTGGAGACTAGAGTGGATGGGTGTGGGAAGAGGTATTCTCTCGCTCTCGCTCTCGCTCTTGCTCTCGCTCTCGCCAAAGGCAAATGGACAATGCACCCAATAGATAAATGAAAAGAATGGTATACCGGTGCCGTCTCCCGTGCTAGTTCGTCTCACTGGTCTCTACATCTCAAATTATAAGTCATTTTAACTTTCTTAGAGGGTGAAACCATCTAAAGTTTGACTAAATTTATACAATAAAATAATAACATTTATGATACCAAATAATTATCATTAGATTCTCCATTAAATATATTTTCATAGTATGCATATTTCATGTCATAAATCTTTTAATTCTTTCTACAAACTTTGGCCAAACTCGAGATGCTCTGACTCTGGAAAAAAGTTGGAATGACTTGTAATTTGGAACGGATGTAGTGTTATTTATATCCTAATAAAAAGGAAGCAATTCTAGATAGAATTAAAACAAGTCAAACTCTGTTACGTTAACCACGTTTACAAAAAAATAGTATCAATATATTTATGTCGCCAAATAAGTTCACCACGAAAATATATTTCATAAGTAATCAAATTATCACATATATTACTAACTTGTTTTTTAATGGATTTGATCAAACTCAAAAACTTTTTAGAACAGAGGGAATACAATAATGTAGCTGTGCACTACGCCACAAGTGCGTTATTATTGGTCTATTATTAGATGTGATATAATTGATTGGATATACTGTAGCATGTAGGGAAGCAAACAAAGAAATGCATGGTCTGATATGCGTTATTATAATATGCCATGCAATCCTCAACAGTGCGGTTTCATTTCGTCCCACATAAGAGAAATATACAGCCGGTTCGTTTCGGCTGAAACGATCATGAATTATTACTACTGGCTGGTTCGGTGTGAAAAAAAATACTATTCTGACTTATAATTCATGATCGTTTACGACCAAACGAACATGCTGATAATGATGAAGAAGATTATTGGCGACTCGATCGGCAATCCCTTTCCATATATCTCTCTCGCGTGTGGACGTACGCTTCTTCTGTCGGTCCATGCTTATATGCATCAATGCATGCATCATCCATGGACCATATATACTCGACAACAAGCTGCTGGAAACGGTAGGAACACTGTCGCCGCTGGCGAGAGCGCGACGAGTCGTCGCACGCACGTCTCACCGATAAACACCGGACGCTCGGCTCGTTCCCTCTGCATCCGGCCTCCTCTCTACATAGCAATATCTAGAATCAAAGTGTGTGCGCTGCTGAAGCGGCAGAAAAGGGAACCGGCCGGGGCGTGAGAATCTGCGAGGGAGCTGTTGGTGTAGCGTCGCTCTCAGGCTTGGGATCGAATTGGTGCCTTCGTGGGGTTGAAAAGGATTTCATTTTCATGCGCACCTGCCTTTTTACTACTGCTACTCCTACTCCTGCTCCTAGAGGAGCCATCCTTTTCCAGCAAAAGGCACAAAGGATTTTTATGGCCCTATCTCTAGTGGGCAACGGACATTGGCTGCAGGGATTGCGAGTCTAGTCTACGCTACAGCGACCTGCAGGGAAAGGTGTTCATTAGGTCATTCATTTCACCCCCTTTTCCGTTTCTTTTCCCGAATCCGTCGTGCTCAATTTCTCGGCGAATGAGGAATAGTAGTTGCAGAAAGAGAAGAAAGGGGAAGGGGCCATGGTGTCAGGATCTCAAGTCAAGCGAGCGAGTAAAGGACGGTGGAGACGCGCGCCCAAGATGTGATCTGGCGGCTCAGATGCACGACACGTAGTCGATGGGGGACGGACTTCAAACGTTGTAATCTCTCTCGTTCTCCCCTTCTCTACTTGGCCTTATTTAGCTATGGTTTACCTGTGATGTGAATAATCGTTGCATTGCATCTTGGGAGTGCAATCCTTCCCCCCCTAAACTTTTGCCGCTAAACTTTAGTTTTTGCTGGGATGTTTGAATCTATGGTAAAAACATGGGCTAAAAGTGTAAAATGAGGTTTCCTTCACACCACAATGCTTTTAGCTCAGTTATGGACTAAACTTTAGCCTCCTCTTTTACTCATTTTTAGCCTACTGTTTGGATCCATTTTGCTAAAACAAGATTAAAAGTGCAGGGCAAAAGTTTTACCACGAAAAACAAATGAATCTGACACATGGCAGCCTCTCTCTGTGGGCTGCGCCCGTAAAGCTAGCAGTACGCCAGTACCCTGTACCCCCCACAGCTCTCTTCTTCACTTGAACGGGCCGTCGTACAGTGTTGCGGTTGCAGCAGGACCAGTCCGAAGTCCCTCCCGGACGCCGGACGCATGTACACCCCGCGTACTGCTGCTGCCTGCTGGTACTGCAACGGGGCCGCCGGTCCTGCTCCTGCCTGCATGTACGTACGTAGTATCTACTACGCCTACGCGCCAATGGCAGCAACATGGCATGGCATGGCAGGTAAGGTTGGCAAGCAAGCCACAGCCCACAGGAGCAGGAGCAACGGGAGGTCACCGGGACCAAAAAGAAAAAAGGTATCCTTATTGAGTCTCAGGTAGAGGCCACTTGAGAGCGCCCTATAACTTTGAGGAATGAGGACTCGGAAATTACATTTGGAAAGTTTAGGATCTAGATAACGTCCATGACAAATTTGAGGACCATACTAGGAGCCTGGACGATACCTCAGGACCAGATGACACCTCTCAACAGACTAATTAAGGACCGTCCGTGCATTTTTACCTTTTTCCAGATCTATATCAATTATCAAGCAACAGATCTCACACTTGTGCATGGGGACTGTACGCATGGCCAATGGCCAGCCAGTATTCCTGCTGCATCACAGCCTGAAAAAGGGCAGCAGTGCCCACTGTACAGCCTCTCACGTGTCCTGCAGGCCTGGATCAGAGATTCAGAAAGGACTATCAGGTCGTGCAACCATAATAATGTACTACTCCTACAGTCCTACCAGACAATAGACAATCCATGTCCCTTGAGCCTGTTGAAATCAGTTAAATTTCTGTTTCTTTTACCATGATTCAAATCAAAACCTAAAAAGAGCCCAGTTGTTTTGCCACCACACAACCACAGCAGCAGCGGGCGCCTGCAACTGCAAGTAGACAGATCGAGTACAGACAAGGGAGCTGAACGATAACCTATGTGCAGCGGCTGGCTACTATCTCTGTCTGTAAAACCAGGTAGGTATCCACATAAAACCGACACCGACCAAAATTGGAACAACAACGTCTGATGAGGCTCCGAGCTTATCAAGCTCAACTCAACTGGCAGCTAGTTTATCACCGAGTAAAAACCCAACGTGTTCCAATATAATTGACATTTCTATCAAAAAGAAACAATCCAGCGGTGTTTTCTTCCTAGATGGAGTTGGGACTTTCCAAGGGAAGACATCACATCCAGCGCGTTACCTGGGACACAGATCCTGGAAGACGCAAAGCGCTTCTAAGTTTAGCACCCCCCAGAGCCTATTCTTGGCTCAGCAAATCCTCCTCCGCGCAAAGGCATGAAGCCAATGCTCATCCCATCTGACCACATTTCCCCACAGAGAACACATTTACCGCGCACAAAGCACCAGCACGGATCGATAGCCTGTATGCGAGATCTTTAGCACAAGGAGGGAGGAGGAGGATGCGGCATAAAAACTCCCACCCGTGCTCCCAATGTCCACACAACGAGGTCTGCAGATTGGTCTGTGCGTTCTAGAGAGAGGGAAGAGGTTTACCAACTGCAAGAGCGGAGAGGAATAGGGATCCAAGGTTTGATACATACAGTTGGGAGAAGATGAGCTGCTTTGGGTGTTTCAAGCCTAAGAAGAAGATGCCTCCCCGGAGGCTGGAATCCAGGGAGGTCACGGTTGTGAAGAAGGCCCCGAGCCAGAATGAAGCGCCTCCCAGGGAATCTGGTAAGGATCATAAGATGCTCCTGCCACTGATTGCAAAGAGAAATAAGGAATTAGCATGTTTTGTACTGTTCAAACTGATAGCATAAAATACAATTATTAGGAGCCATGTCGGCAAACAGATCAAACAATTAAGCAACAAATTAAATACAATGCAGCAGTATAAAGATCCAAAATCTGCAATCCCCCAATACGTCCTGTTCTTCTGCACATCAATTTTATAGCTGGAACCTGTGGTTAAACAATCTATATATACTGTTAGCAGGGTCAGTGGTTTCCTGTGCAGATGCTTTTAGACCTGAAAATACCGACCATTCAGTGTATATCTTTGTTTAAGGACGAAACAACACCCCTGTGCCACTGTGTTCACTCTGGATTATGTATATATTCCTCTGAACCGAATCTATGTAGCAATTATATTGTGCACTGTCTGTTTCCCTGTCAGTGTCACATGTATTTTGGTGTTATACATACTACTGCAATTCATGTCTAATTTTTTTTTTTTTGAAAATAATGGCAGGCTCTGCCCACTGTAATTCATGTCTAGTTCTTAACTGTTATGGATGAAATTGGCTTTCAGTGATATAACATATTCATATACATGCTCTTCAAATTTGTTCAGCAAATGACAAGAAGAATCTGAACAACTAAATGAGCAGACAATAGAAATTTATGTCTAATGCAGGTTACCACTCACCTTTGCAGGGTCCGTCAGGCCATCACCAGTCACTTCAAAGCACAAGCACAAGCACAAGCCATCATCTGAAACAGCAACAAGCATTGAACCTCCTAAAGGAAGTTGTTCTGTTTCCAAAACCGCAAAAGCATTCACATTCCGTCAACTAGCCACGGCTACAAAGAACTTCCGTTACGACTGCCTCCTTGGAGAAGGGGGCTTTGGCAGGGTATACAAGGGCAAGCTTGAAAATGGACAGGTACACACCACACAGAAAAACATTCAAACATCCTACGTACACACACTTGCTAATTCATCTACATTAACCAGTGGCTGACTTGTTTTCGGTTTGCATGAACAGCTTGTTGCTGTCAAGCAACTAGACCTGAATGGGTATCAAGGCAACAGAGAGTTCCTAGTTGAGGTCCTGATGCTCAGTCTATTGCACCATCCAAACCTAGTCAATTTGGTTGGCTATTGCGCAGATGGAGATCAAAGGCTTCTGGTGTATGAGTACATGGCACTTGGTTCACTTGCAGATCACCTGCTTGGTAAGTGGTAGTCTTTTGTCTTCACTACACATTCAGATATCACTATATCAGTGCTACATAATTTTATAATATGGTGAACAAGATACTTAAATGTTCAAATTTGAATTACCATTGCAGATAGCACTCCTGATCAAGTGCCACTGAGTTGGTATCTCAGGATGAAGATAGCTCATGGAACTGCTAAAGGGCTTGAATACCTCCATGAGAAGGCGAACCCACCTGTCATTTACCGGGATCTCAAGTCCCCCAACATCCTTCTTGATGAGAAGTACAACCCTAAGCTCTCAGATTTTGGGCTCGCAAAGCTTGGTCCAGTCGGGGGAAAGACACACATCTCCACTCGGGTGATGGGAACATATGGGTACTGTGCTCCGGAATACATAAGAACAGGCCAGCTAACTGTCAAGACTGACGTGTACAGTTTTGGAGTTTTCCTACTGGAGTTGATCACAGGAAGAAGAGCGGTGGATACCTCCAGGCCAGCAAATGAACAAATCCTGGTTAACTGGGTACGCACTTCTATTTTATTACTCCACATATACACTCACAACTTGCTTGCCCATTGTGTTCATTGCAGTGGTCAGTTATATAATGTAGCTGACAACTGCAATGGAACACATGGAAATAAATACTAAAGCCTCAGTTAGGAATTACCCAAAGAAGATTCCTGGCACAAGGTTTTCTGACAAATTCATCTATGATCAACAGGTCAAGCCATTGCTGAGAGACAGGAAGAGGTACAATGAGCTAGTAGACCCTAATCTTAGAGGTGAGTACCCAGAAAAAGACTTGAGCCAAGCTGTGGGTGTGGCAGCAATGTGCCTACAAGAGGAAGCCTCAGTCCGGCCTTACATGAGTGATGCTGTTGTGGCACTAGGATTCCTCGCAGAAATGCCTGCTGGCTATAAACACAAATCTGGCCCTATACTCCAAATGAAACAAGTTGGAGATCCCTCACTAACTAATAGTGGTAGCGCTAAGCAAGATAAGGATGCATACAATCGTCAAAAGGCTGTAGCTGAGGCCATTGAGTGGGGCTCACTGAGACAGAAACAGAAGGCTCAAAGTCCAGAAAAGAAAGCTCAAAGTCAAGGTGCAACATCCCCTCCAGAAGCCAGCAGATTGTAAAAACATCTCTGTTGTGCATTAGGCTACCCACTGACTTGTAACCCTCAAATTTTGTGCAAGCCTTGCGGCCAAATTGTCCCACATAGCTTAGAGTTTGTAAATGAAGTTTTTCTCTCATAAAGACGTAAGGGACCTATAGTATTTGCTGTTAACATGTATGTGTTGGATCAGGAAGGAATTCTTATTCCATCTTGTATAGATTTAGACCAATTTTGGGTCTATGATAATACTGATTAGCCTTGCCCTTCTATCTAACATCTGTAGAGGAAAAGGAAAGAGGAGCACAATGAGGTTATACTGTTACGCTAATACTCTCTAGCTACAATGGTTCAAAGCATTAGAAAAAACTCAAGTGGGCAAGTGACAGTGTCTCTTCGAATCTCTTTTACTACCAGCTAGATTTTTTCAAAAGACTTGGAGCCTGTTCGGGAAGGGAGCATTGATCCAGGATTTTTTATCCTAAACCCCTCAATCCAAGCAGGCCTTGACCTGCAGCATCAGTATTAACACTTTGGTGAAGTCCACCGAGGTACTTGAGTCAATAGAACCCTAAAGCCTGAGAGAGTGATCAATTATTTACTATGCAGCATCAATGTTTAGAAAGAGTCTCTTGTAGCTTCACATAATGATACATCACTGAAAAACTTAAGCTACTCAGATTTCATGTCTTTAAAGCGGTGTGCAATTCTTGATTGTGTTATCAGAATATTCTGGTCAGTAGCTGTATTCTATTTTTTTTATTGTCATGTTTCCTCCACCAAAAGAGATTCATACTATTGCGACTATTTTTCACGAACGCGCTGGAGAGCAGTGTATCATATATTATCGTGGCTATCAATGTAAACTTAATTTTAAAACCAGTTATGGGATAAAGTCCTGAATATCAAATATTCAAATTCACCACCTCAACTAATTTGTGCCGATGTTATTATTCATCAAAATGGAGAAGCTACTAAAATATTCTTGATGTAAAGATTCCTTATAAAAGCAATGCCTCTATTCTGCACTTCTTGAAACATTTATATTACTTTCTCGTCTATACTAATATGATAAAATGCAACTGACCAACATTGCATAAGTCACAGAGTCATGTAAAAAAACTTTATTGATTGAAAAATAGAACCACTGCAAGCAGCAAGTACAAGGAAGTGAACTTTATTTGATGTGTGTTTGCAGTTATACAAAAGCATGAGAGTGCTAGCATAGCACGGAATGAACTATTGAACCACAGGGGTGATTTGCTAAGTATCTAAATCTCGCTCACCTCCTCCAGTTAACAATATGCACTGGTATCTGGCTTGCAAAATAGAAATTTCAGTCCTCTTTGAAGAGCTCACGGCCAATTATCATTCTTCTTACCTCACTAGTACCAGCACCAATCTCAAACAATTTTGCATCTCTCAGGAGACGACCAGTTGGGTACTCATTTATGTACCCATTTCCACCAAGACACTGGATTGCCTGCCATAGTGAAAGAGTTACGAAGAGTTAGGGGAACATATAAAAATGGTGCAGACTACAAATTATTAGTTCAAAGTAAAAAAAAAACATGTTATGGTTTATGATATGTTTTTTATTGGAAGAGATTGATTCTGTAATAAGCATTTATCAGACAAGGACAAATAGAGCTTTATGATAACTGTAACACGAATGCAAAATTCCTAGGTCAACTATTATTTTCCCAGGGGAGCAAACAGAATGGGTGCCTGCTGTTTAGTTGCATCCTTGGGAATTCATGAGAAAACAACACAGCAATATGGGTTAACACAATTTACAATAAACCGAAGAGAAGGGTTTTACCTGAAGTGCAACTTGGGTTGCATTTTCAGCAGCAAAGAGAATTACTCCTGCACAATCCTGATTAAAAAGATATATATGAGATGAAGATGGAGAGAGTTTACCATAATATACATCTAACTAGTCGTTTATTTGCCTTTAACAGCAGAGCTACATGCAGATAATGCGAAAACAGAACTCCAGAGGAACATCAATGATATCTAATATACTTATAAGGGTACCTTGCGGTCAACTTTGCCATTATCGCAGTCCCTAGCAACCGAGTATACAAATGATCTGATGGAAAATTGAAATTGTAGTGATAAGATGTTTAAACTTGTAAGGAAAAATATTGAGCAAGATCCTACCTTGACGACTGCAATGAGGTGTACATATCAGCCATTTTCCCCTGCATTACAAGCATACCCTTTATCGTTAGTGCCATGTCTGCACTAATAAATTATTGCACCATGAAGCACGAGAAAACAGAACACATGACAGCTACAAGGATTTACCTGTATGAACTGAAATTCACCAATTGGACGGCCAAATTGCTCCCTCTGGCGAACATATGGAAGTACAACATCAAGGCATGCCTGCATAAGCCCAATAGGACCCCCAGCTAATACAAGCCTTTCCAGATCAAGCCCTGACATCATGACATAAACACCTGCCACAAGAAAAGGCATAGAGATCGAAGGTGAGCATCTAGTTGAAGAACTCTTTCTAGTTTTATATGAGGTTTAGAAAATCATAAAAATAAACACCAGCGAAAGAGAAGGTATGGAGATTAAAGGTGGGCACCTAGTTAAAGAACTAGTCCTAGTTCCACAGGGAGTTTAGAAACTACTTCTGGATGATAATAAGATAGAATTATTGCAGTTTCCCATGTGCAGAATATCTTTGCCGTCAGATTTAGATGCTATAGTTCCAATCTCTACGCCATATACCGCACAGGCAACTAACTATGAACAACAGAGCAAATAATATCTGACACACACAGGAATGAGCTTCAAAACAGTCAGGAGATAATACCTTTGCCTTCTTCACCGAGGACATTTTCGCATGGCACAAAGCAGTTCTCAAAAACAAGCTCACATCTGCAGATTAGATGCTGTTAAATTGGGCCCGAGTTCACCATTTTTATAATTATCCTGAGCAAGTAGAAACATCATACGTGTCGCTTCCTCTCATGCCAAGTTTGTCCAACTTCTGAGCAGTACTAAACCTGTAGTCATAAACAAGGACCATCAGTAACATGACCAGAAAGCTGTAGAAATATATGCGGTCATGTTCAATCATGTCCAATGAAGATAACGGAGTGATTCTATACCCGGGCATCCCTTTCTCGATTATGAATGCAGTTATTCCTTTTGATCCTGCAGCTAGATCTGTTTTTGCATAAACAACCTGTAAAATCCCAACATGGATGAATTAGCAAGGTGTTTTTGGCTGCAAAGAGAAACAAGATACGTAGTTCCTGTTCCAACAAAGAAAATGTGATCATGGAGTGGAGAAACCAATGCTGAATAAAGGAATTGCAGCGAAGCAACAATGATCCATACGAAACAGACAAGAGTGCAGAAAGCACAGGGGAATGAATGTAAGAGGAAAATACCAGTGTCTGAGCAGACGGCCCATTGGTGCACCACATCTTATTCCCATTAAGGACATAGCCACCGTCCACTTTCTCAGCTTTGCACTTCATACTGACGACATCAGAGCCAGCTGAAATTACATTTCAGCAACGCGTCAGAAGGAACCTTATAGTACTGCTGGAGAAGAACAGAACGGCAACGGGAATGGAATGGTACTGACAGTTGGGTTCACTCATCGCCAGTGCCCCGATATGCTCCCCACTGATCAGCTTCAGAGAGAAGGCAAAAACGAACGAATATAATCCATCATGATTGACGAAATAGTAACAGTGAGCATGATAGTGTGAGCAAATCTGGGAAAGCACAGCACCTTGGGCAGATACTTGAGCTTCTGCTCCGGGTTGCCGTAGCGGACCTGCACACGGAGAACACACAAGTAGCATTACGCATGAGTAGTAAGTAACCAACGAAACCGATTTGGTCAACGCAGTGTGTGTGTGTGTGCGCGTGTGCGCGTGTCACGGCAAAATCCATAACCAGAGTGGGCGGCAGCAGGGGCAGCGACGACTCACGAGCTGGTTGATGCAGAGGTTGGAGTGGGCGCTGTAGGAGAGGCCGACGGCGCCGGAGGCCCTGGTGATCTCCTCCATGGCGATGCAGTGGTACATGTAGCCGAGACCCATCCCGCCGTACTCCTCGGGGGCCGTGAGGCCGTGGAGGTTGAAGTCGCCCATGAGCCTCCACAGGTCCACCTCCCGCGGGAAGTGGTTGGACGCGTCGATCGCCGCCGCGTGCGGCGCGATGGCCTCCTGCGCGAACTTGCGCACGCTCTCCTTGAACTGCCAGCGGGCGGGCGGAAGAGGAATTGGGTCGATCAGACAACGGGCAAGGGGGAAGGGGCAATGGCGGCGGGCCCGCCGGGCGAGTGGGAAGTGAAATGAAGAGAGCGAGGGAGGGAGGGAGGGAGCGCATGACGCACCTGCACCTGCGTGTCGTCGAAGAGGAGGGAGGACGAGGCGAAGAGCCGCGCCGCCCCGCCGCCGCCGGAGACCGCGGGCGCCGCGCGGCGGAGGAGCGCCGGGAGCCACCGCTGCATCGTCGGTAGGAGCGGTGCGGACCGGAGCGCGGCACACGTAACCAAAGCAAAGCAAACCACCGGCTGGGTTGTCAATGCTACTGTACTACTCCACTTTTAGCATGCGGGGGGAGGGGGATAGTGTCGTGTAAATAAATGGTGGCTAAAAACCTGTAGCTGTAGCGTCAGTCAGGCCGGTTCGGTTTTGTTTAGTCCGCGGACTAAAGTTCAGGCCGGTTTGGTTTTGTTTAGTCCGCGGACTAAAATTTAGTTTCTGGACTAAAGTTTAGTCCGGATCCTGTTTGGTTCTAGGTATTAAAGTTCATTAATGTAGTTGTATAAAGATAATATTATTCCTGTTGAGATGAAGATATTACAGCTGCTGGCCACGGGTGAGATAGGGAGTAACGAGGGGTAGAATTGTCTCCAGAACACTTTAGTCCAATTTAGTCACCTCTTATGGACCAGAGGACTAAATCCTTTAGTTCAAATTTTAGTCCATGTATTTGACATTTTAGAAACTAAAAGTAAGTATTTTAATCCACATTTTAGTTTAGTCTACAAACAGGCCCTCAGTCTCGTCGGAGCTGGGAGGCGGCGGAGCAGTGATGGGTTCGGGATCGGGTAGGTTGGGTGGGAGCAGGGATGAAAACGGTACGGATATTTTCCGACTGGATTCGAAACCGAATCCGTTTAGAGGGGTTGAGATCTGTCCGTATCCGAGTCCGGATATCCAACATCCGATACCATATTCGTATCCGAATACTCAAATCGCATATTTATGATGTCGATATCCAATCGTATCCTATTCGACATAGTTGACATTATCCGTATTCGAATCCAAATTCAAACAGAAATATAAAAACAAATATAATATCAGTAATATGTGTCCATCTACGATCCCATCCGGAGCACGGGACACGGGAGCCTGCCTGATCGCATCGGAATCAGATCCGATTGGGATCACGAATTCACGATGAGGGATGGGATAGCATCCACCTGTGTTGCTGTTATCCGCAGGATGAGTGACAGAGTGAAGAGGTCAGAGCAGAGGATGATGAGGTGACTCGGATGAGACGGATCGCCACGCCACGGCACCAACTCCTCCGTGTTTTATTTTATTTTTTCCTCTTTTGATTGGCTTGCCTATCCACACGCCTCTCCCTACTTTGCAGTGCACGGTGACATCGCCCGGTCCGAGCCAGCTCCTGCGGGGACCGAGCCGTGGCTCGGTTGGTGCGCTCTCCGGGAGTGGAGGCCACGGTTAGAGCCTGATCGAGCGCGTGATTTTTCCAATAAAAACAGAGCTTCTATGTAAATTCCGTTGCCTCGCACGTGAACGTGTCACAATGGTCAGGATGACATGCCCGTCATATGCGAAGTCTCAAAGACTCCGGATACCTCTCAGCCACGTGCAAGCCTCTTCGTTAGGTGTAGATCTAGCTTGCGTATTAAGATATGTGTGTGAGTTTATGTACATGTGGTGGTGTGAATTAATGTGTAAATTCAGATACTAGGGCCTGTACTTCAAGAGCTGAGGCATTAAAAAAAAACTACAGCTCCTGCTCTTCCGTGTTCCGTTCCACAGTTTGTTTTGACACGAGCCGAAAGCACGAAACCGTTTCTCTCCTCTACACCTAAATGATCGCTACAGTGTTTTGTACCCTCCAACAACACACGACAATAACCGCGCGTTAAGCGTGGTTAAGCCCTTCATCCAAACTTAGCAAACAGACAATACTTTGTCCGTCTCAATTTTTTTAAAATATCCTGAATCTAACTATTTTAATTTCGATTAATATTTACAAAAAAAATAGTATCACTAAATCAGTGCCACGAGATACAATATATAATATTAAAGATAAGATACAATCTTATAAAGTGGCTCAAACCGACACCGCAATAAGGTCGTTTAGCTAACCACTTTTAACGTATTATGAGAGCTTCACCTCTAAAACTTTATCGCTCACTACACTAGAGCCAAAAGTTACGGCTACGCTAAGCAAAGCCCTTAACACAGAGCTTATAGGAGGAGCTATACGCACCAACTCTTCCACGGAAGAAAAGTTGTAACGGAACCCGTTCCAAATTCCAGAGTAGGATGGAGAGTACAGCTCGCTTTTCGCTACTTGTGTTCACACAAAAGGCACACATCATTGAGAACGAGCGCGTGGCTCAGTGGCTAGCTTCTCCGCTGTGAGAGCTGCCCGCCATAGTTCGATCCCTGGGATCGCAAGTCCCGTGTCTCACCGGGTACGTCTCTAAATAATTAGTGGATTTCGGTGATCTTGACTAGGACGCGATCTTCTAGTTTTAAGTGTAGTTATAGGTTTATTTATACACGAGTAGTGTGAGTAGCGTGTGTATTAAGTGGATGTACATGTATGACAACCAAAAAAAAATGGCACACATCACCGTGCTGCCCATGCCGCTTTCCTTTCCTCTTCCGTGGCCTGGCTGGCTGGCTGGGGGATTGAGATTTTTTTGGGGGGGGGGGGGGGGGGGGAGCAGAGGGGGATTGAGATTGATGATCGGGCAATCATGCATGTCGTGACAACAGGGCCGACAAGTTTTCTTCTTGTTGGGCTGAGTGCCTGGGACCCAAGCGAGGGAGGCCCAAAAGGGAAGCACGAAGCGTTGCGGATGGATACGGCCCAGGAGTTGGACGAAGCCGGCCTGACACTTCCAGGGCGGGTTCCGTGTGACCAGTTTGGGCCCAAGAGGTTAAAAGCTGTTTTGATGAATTGATAAAATCCTAAGTACTAACCTAATTTATTAAAGTGATCATACGATAGGTAGCACTATTTCAAGTAGTGGAGCAATGATGAAGATCATGATGATGGTGAGGCCATGGTGATCAAGTGCTCGGCTTGGAAAAGAAAAAAGAGAAAAACAAAAAGCTCAAGATAAAGATGAAACTTGATAGGAGTTTTTTTGGTTTAGTGATCGAGACACTTAGCGAGTGTGATCACATTTAGGATCGATAGCCGTACTATTAAGAGGGGTGAAACTCGTATCAATGAGGAGTTAGAGAAGCGGACGCATGGTTGCGTTCGGTCGCGGTGGACCTGACGCGTCCGATCGCGTAAAAAGCGGCTCTGGAACCTTACTAGAACTGACCTAACGCGCGAGCTACTGACGTGATCGGCGCATCCGGTAGATTGTGGGAGGCATGCCGAGCAGCGTTGATCTAACGCAACACGGGAGCGTCAGGTGGTGGCTCACCGCGTCCGATCATCACTTAAGCGATCGCGCTGAGTCACTTGACCGTTGGAAACGTACGCGTGAGGTTGAACGGGAGTGACACGTCGACAGCATCGGTTGATTGGACGCTGAGGCGTGCGTTTGATCACATCTGATCGGCGCGTCTGGTCAGCCCAAGGACAGTGAGGTGCAGGAGCTCAACGGCTCTATTCGTGGGGGCTCTCTATTTAAGCCCCTCGGCCGGCTCAAGCTCACCCTCTTGGCAATTTGCATTGACATAGTAACCTTATGAGCTTAGTTAAAGCCCTTCCACTCATCTCCATCATTGATACATTATCTTTTTGAGATTGGGAGTAAATCCAAGTGCATTGCTTGAGTGTTTGCATCTAGAGGCATTTGGTGTCCGTGTTTCGCTGCGGGATTCGCTTATTACTCTTGGTGGTTGCCGCCACCTAGACGGCTTGGAGCAGCGAGGATCGTCGAGCGGAGGTTGGTGATTGTCTCTAGCTCCGATCATGGTGATTGTGAGGGGTTCTTGACCTTTCCCCGGTGGAGAGCCAAAAGGTACTCTAGTGGATTGCTCGAGGCTTGTGTGATCCTCATCTTGTGTTGGTTGTGCGGCACCCAGTTGCGGGTGTTTACACCAAATTTTGGTAAGCTTATCCCAGAAAGGAAGAGATCGGCTGATGATGTCAAAAGCAAGAAAGTCTCCTAATTAAGGGATATTTATGAGCCAGATAGGAAATATTATTTAATATATATGAGATTGACTTGATGTCCAGGTGCATATCAGGATGAAAGAAACAAGGACACGTATCAAACAAGGAAGCTTCATCAGCAAGGACTCTGCATAAGGAAAATTAGAGTCCATGTATCTATATTTCTTTTTGTTATCTAGTCGTATTCGTTTAGGACTCTTATCGGCCCAGGGTATAAATATAAACCCCCAGCTATTGTAACACAGGACATCCAATCAACCAATACAAGTTACTTTCTTTTTTTGCTCCGTGCCAACCCTTAGGAGTAGGAGTAGAGTAGATTTCGGTGAGTTCTTCAACAAGTATGCTTGCATTCCGGCTTGTCTATAAGTACCATCATGGATTATACTTTGGTCTGTACGGCTGCATCGGTTAAGTTCGACCTCCACTACGAGCTCTAGTATAAGCTAGTTATCGACTCTTATCTAGTTCAAGTACGGCTGCATCGATCCAGTCGACCTCCACTGCTCGAATTAGATTAAGGTCAAGTTATCGGCTCTACCTAAGGGTGGCGTCCTTCGGGTAGATTCATTAAGTTACCAATCTTGCTGATGTTCTCATTGTTATTAGTTTTGCAGCAACATCAACCTCCCCGATCGAGATTGATCTAGATTGGCCTCACATCCTTTTAATCCCTCATTTATCATGATTACATTGCAACGGTCCTTACTTTAAGCGATGGGTTACGTTTTATCAGCTGATCTACTTCGATCTTGATCATGCATAATACACGGTCAGGGCATGTCTGATCTTGAGGGGTTTACTAGTTAGGTGAATCTGGTCTATAGCCACTATCATAGCTGCATCGATCCGGTCGACCCCCACTGTTAGTACTCTAGATTGGAGGATGCTAGCTGGTAGGTTTGCTTTTGACCAGGCATGACCCTGGTTGTTTGCTATGCCTGCATCAGCTTAGTAGCCGATCGCCTATATTTCAACGTTCATAGTGTGTTTTCATGATCCTGTTAAATATGAGTAGATCCGTTTTCTTTAAGGATAGAATCTGTTATCTTTATTATGGCTGCATCGATCTAGTCGAACCCCACTGTTAAAGATGATAGGTTAGGTTTGAGGAGTTGATAGGTCTGCTCGTGTTGAATAGTCTATTGTTCACATGCTATGATCCTTTTTCTACCCGAATTGGCTCTTTTAGCCGATTCGTCTATACTTTCATAGATATGACACGCTCTCATGAACCTGTCGAAGTATGGTCGATTCCATGAATTCTTTGGATTTAGTTTGTTGTTATCATCATAGCTGCATCGATCTGGTTGAACCTCACCATTGATGGTAATGGATTAGGTCTAGATGGTTCGTGGGTCTGTCTGTATCAAACAGTCGATTGTGTGCGTGGCATATCCCTTTTTCTTACTAAATTCTTTAGCTCTACATTATGTATTGAATGAATCTGATTTAGCCAGTGATGTATCTCTGACACATGCATGTTAATAGCTCAAGGGAAAGAATCATTAAAATTGGGTACATCACAATCGTCATTATAAAATCTGTCACAACCTGCGAGCATTACAGTTCTTAACAACCGATTTTCTTCTCGTATCAGTTTATTTGATTGATTTTCCCGTTTAGCTGTTAGCCCATAGGATCGCCGAGCACTCACCAGCGTTGTCGATCACCACTAACGTTGTTCGACCACACACTATGACTAGAGGTAAAATAACGATGGTTTCGTGGTCGGCATCACTAGCGCGTGCTCAGCAACACTAGTGAGTGGTCGGATATCTCTGTGATCTAGTGGGCTAACACTGGCTGCTCCCAAAGCGGCACACTTGGAACTATCTGGGCAAAGACCAGCATGTTTCATCTTAAATTATTGATAAACTTTCTCTCCTTATCAATTGTAGGTTAAATTGATTGGTATGCCTTGGGAGGAATTCACAGGGTCGACTGGTCCTGCGTTGAAGCCAAGCGGATCTCCAACCTTGCTCCATCAAGCAGATCCTTCCAGCTTGCTGTGTGTCGACATATTTTCGTGTCGACACATGTTGTGGCATGCCCAGTGGGACCACAATCCTTTGATTAGAAGTCAGATACTTATCAGCTTATGTTCCATCGACAAGGTTTGGACAAGAGGAGTGAAGAAGAACAAATACAATATTATTTTGCACTTGGGCGATGACCTTCTAATAAATTAGCTTAATGGCCGATATCAAGGACAAGTTCAGAAGGGGCACACATAGGAAAGTTTCCAGAGGTTATCACATGAGCAAGGTGTTTTGCTACACGTCTAATAATCTGAGATATCGGTCTAGGAAAAATGGAAAATTAATGCGGACAAATCAGAATCCAAGGGCGACACATTAGTTGCATATAATGCGGAGTCGGCTACAACACGGAGATTACAAGCAGAACATATATGGATTCTTTATTAAATCAAAGAAAAAGTGGAGCAGATGCAAGCAAACAAGGCTAGAAGCTGTACGTGCAAGCGTCAAACTACTCAAGACATCAAGCCAATGGTTGTATTGAGATTGAGTTGAGCTTTCATCCATTGGCTGCTCCATCACTTCCATCGGTTCAAGACACTCAGTCAGCCCTGACATTCTAAAGCTGATGATGGATTGGGGATCAGTGTCACTGAGTGGACTAATACAAAAAAAGATCTATCCACATAGAACAAGATCTCATCGCTCCACTGTGTAGATCGTTAAGTTTCAAGAAAGAGCATTCAATCTTGTGACCATGTAAAGATCCAACAAACAGTCCAGGACGTTCACGAAGCTGTGCGAACACCAAGCGTAGTGCGTCTACCGATTCCAAAGAGGTAATGCATCTGCTAAATACGTACAAGATACATGCTATTACCACAAGCAAATAGGATTTCTGCTTGGATTTATTAACTGAATGGACTGGCGATCGGCTATTGGCGTAACTTCATCGGCTACTGTTGACATTGTCGATGCCTAAATCTTGGATTGGTGATGGCTATTCTAGAGTTAAAATATTTGAATGGAACGTATGTTATTAGTAGGCTGGCTAGAATATTTACTATAGCAAGGCTATGGTTGTTGTCGATCTACTACTATCCTCATCGGCCCAGGAAACAACTACTTTACCAGAACGAAGTATTTGGGCCGATGACATCAACAAAAGCCGATCAGCCAGAGCAAAAAGGTGATGGTTTGCTGGATAGAAAAGATAGCTGATTCCTATTGATATGTCCAAGACACCATGCTCACGGCAACAGCGCGGTGTCATTGAATATAGAACACAGGTTTTGCTAACTACATATTTGCTTCCCAAATAGACGAGAGCCGATCACTTCCTAAAATGGAATCGGCTGTGAGGATAGCACTTCACGTCATTTAAAAGGAAAGAGCTAACACGTTACAGTGCCACGCATGCATATATACATGTTGACATATATGAAGAAGCTAGCAAGTGTGTATACGTCCATGCATGGAATACGCTTCTCAAAATATGTGAAGTTGATTAGTTGCTCAGAAGAAAGTCATACAAAGGATTCCTGCTCCAGATGGCCAAAGACCGTGGTGTATCCATATATAAATAAGAATTGGCAACTCCCCTCATCTGCATCGACTGATCTTTCACCTCCATAGACTCCAAGAACAGATATACAAAGACTGGCTTGGGGGACTAGTACTAGCTCAATTTCCACTTCAGCTGATGCATCAAGCGATGGAGTCATTTGGCCTAGCAGACACAATGTGGCCGGCTCAGGTAGGGCTGTTGCAAATAATAGTACTTCAGCAGTGGATCACCACGCGTGATGTGGGGGGTTTGGATACATCGGTGGTGCTCTAAACGCACAATCGGCTATGTAGAGCCGATGCCGCCACTACTGACCAAATTTTTCTACTGAGACAAAAGAGGAAAAGCATCAAGAAGTTGAGTCCACTTACTATATGAGCCAAATGGAACTCTATTGCTGATTGGGAATTATTATATTTGGAAAGAGATCGGGACATGAAGTCCAGGTACCCCTCGGTTGTCACGTGAAGATAAAAAGCAATAGAAACTTGCAGATTAAGGAAAAGTGGACATATCATGACCAAAGAATTGGGATACATGTCTGGCTTTTCGAGATATGCTCATGCATGCCCGATTACTATATTCGGCTATGTGCAGTTAATTCAGTCGTCATGGGGTCAGACTTTAACTTGTGCGATGAATCAATTTATAGTTCCATCTTCTCTGCAGCCAACGTATCATCTCGTGACACCACTATAGTACCTAGGTTGAGGAGGACTGATCAGGAATCAAGAGCAGTTGACCTACGTGTGCTATCAGAAGAAAAGTTTAGATCAAGTGGGCTGATAAAATTGGGCAAACTAAGAATAGCTGATAGGTAGAGGAGATATTTTTTCTAATTACCTCACAATCGGTGGGATAATTTTGAAAAAATAAATATCGTATTCCCAGTGTCCAAACTCATGGCTAAGGGGTTTGAACCAATAAAGATGGCAGCCGATCACTTTCTGAAATGGAATCAGCTATGAAATTGGTAACTCTCTTCATGAAGGATGAAAATAAAAAGCTAAATCTAATGTTAGTTTAAGACCTTACCCTTCAAGCTGATGGAGTCTGTAGCCAATCGGTAAGGGCATAAAGCTAGTAAGACATCGGTTTCTGGTGCAGCAGTGGAAATTCAAGACTAATCAGGAGAAACCAATGAAGATCGATATAGCCGATGACCATAGCTGGTTTGACTAGAGCCAATGGGATTATTGAGGTCAGATTAAGTTTTCCTCCATGGGATATTATCATTGGCTGTTCAACCAAGCATATTTTTCAAGATAAAGAAAAAGTCATCATGAGAGGTTGCGTCATAGATGCAAAAGGAAGATAGCAACCTGACACCCGATAGGAGACCATCGGCTAGGAGTTATAATCTACAGGAAATTAGCTAACAATAAGGTAATCACAGCCGACGATGAAGGAAATTATTATATTAAGAAGATAAAAGACGGCACCATAAGTTAGTGATTATCGTACTGCTATGACCGAGTTTAAACACTCTGGTCGATTGAGGTCATTGACACCACTGCGGTAGGAAATAGCTGAGAGATTTAGGAGTTCGGTTAATAATCAATGGAAGCACAACAAGGAAACCAATGAAAGTCGACGGCTAGAAGTTCCAAACATACTGTCATAAGATAAACATGGAAAAGATTACTTCTGGTCAGCTCAGCTGCACATGATTGATAGAGCATCCGGCCTCGAGGCTGATTGCTTCTGTTTCTGGCAACGAATCAGGCCCAACACTGATTACGTTTACTGAGCTTGGCACACATAAATCTATCACAACATTTGACTCGAAAGCTGTGCTGGTCATCTCATGGAAGGCAAATTGAAGGTTCTGTTACATGTTCTTACATCTATAGAGAAAATACAAACAACAGTAGGGAAAGGGATGAATGTTAAGCATATTTCTCTAGTGAAGTATCTGAACTAATGACCTTCCCCAAAGAAAATTGGCTGCTAGTTCAAAACCCTACCTTTCAAACCGAAGAATCATTTATTCCTAAAAAGCCGATGAAGATTAGACATCATTGAAAATTGGAACTCAGAGTCGCATCAGCTGAATATTTTAATCAAAGACTTCAAGGCTGATTCTAACCTGTTCGTTTAGCCAACAGTGATTAGAAACTACTCTAGGCCACCATACGTTAGGATTTGTCTGTTTGCTTAGGCCGGCGCCACTTCCAACTTCTTCGGCGACAACCAGGGATTCCACGAGCTGACAAAAGTCGCCGAGCAGGCCACAAAGCACAATGAGATGACCAGGCTCAGGATGGAGGTACATGCATGCATATATGAGGTATATATTCTTTGTTCCTTACTTTTCCTATCACTTGTGAACAATTTATCATAGGGAAAGCATGACGTCCAAGTAGTTGATGAATGAGATATGGTGTGATGAAGGGAACCTTGCTTCTTTTTGGAAAGTACTTGGGAAATTTTCTTATAAAAATTCAAAATCAATAGCTTGTCTCCTCAATGATGTTGAATTTCCTACCAGAGCCATATATTAGTCTCATTAAAAACCTTTCACATAAGCTGCTTGCTCTTTGTTAAGTTTTGTCAAGTCTACGTACATGCCACATATATATGCTGCTTCTATACTGAAAGTACACAAAAACATGTTTTTCATCCACCTCGGAATGTTCTGCTCCTACACTGGGAGAAGACAAAAATATATTTGCTAGGTTTTATCAGAATAAATGCTCCAAGTTCTTGATAATATTTCTCTCAAAAGTTGTTGTAAAAAGAGACATGGGTTATGCAAGATATAAAAGATGGACACAAAAGAGGTCCAAAGTAAAAAGGAGAAAAAGAAAAAGAAATGAGAATAAAGATAACCCATGTTCTTGCAAAAAATATTCCACAAGAGAGAAATATATTTTAGAGAGCATAGTAGAATTAGGTTAGCCACTAAATATTCCACACACATGCACATCTTGATCTAGGAGTATGACACTTCTCTCCTTAGATCCAGGGTTTGACTTTACGATATGCAAGGTAAGTATGCTACATACTTTGTCCCCACTAGAACTCCACATAAGCTTTTTAGAAGTAGGGTAAATAGAGGCGAAACAATGTCTTGGTGATGAGCTATGCATATTGAGCGATCTGAGAGAATCATTTGGGGGAGCAAAGCTATGTTTTAATTTAAAAATCTTTCAAAAACCCCAAGTTTTCTGAGCAGGAGAAGTGAGGATGACTGGATTCTAATCCGTTCCATTCTTCAACCACCCATGATGGTATGATAGACACTTCAAAGTTCACATGTATAGGTGAAGCTTGGAATAAGGTAATATAGCTACCAGTGAATTCTTCATCTCCTTACCAATGATTTGATAGCCGATTATAGTTATAAACTTGGGGGCCAGCTCTTAATTATCTAAAGTAGATGAACAGTCAACCCAAGTAAGTCATCAAAGCCAAGTATTGCAATCAGATGTCGCTGACTCGGGAAATGAGATTATTGGATCAAAATAGTTCGAAGCATGAAAATTCATACTCCGAACTAGGGGGCCTGTGTTTACACCAAAATTTGGTAAGCTTGTCCTAGAAAGGAAGAGATCGGTCAATGATGTCAAAAGCAAGAAAGTCTCCTAATTAAGGGATATTTATGAGCGGGATAGGAAATATTATTTAATATATTTGAGAGAGACATGACGTCCAGGTGCATATCAGGATGAAAGAAACAAGGACACGTATCAAACAAGGAAGCTTCACCAGCAAGGACTCTACATAAGGAAAATTAGAGTCCATGTATCTACATTTCTTTTTGTTATCTGGTCATGCCCATTTAGGACTCTTATCAGCCCAGGGTATAAATATAAACCCCTGGCTATTGTAACACAAGACATCCAATCGACCAATACAAGTTATTTTCTTTTTTGGCTCCGTGCCAACCCTTAGGAGTAGGAGTAGAGTAGATTCTGGCGAGTTCTTCAACAAACAGGGCTGCATCGGTCTGGCTGACCTTCGGCTTGTCTGTAAGTACCGTCATGGCTTATACTTTGGTTTGTACGGCTACATTGGTTAAGTTTGACCTCCACTGTGAGCTCTAGTATAAGCTAGTTATCGACTCTTATCTAGTTCAAGTATGGCTACATCGATCTAGTCGACCTCCACTGCTTGAATTAGATTAAGGTCAAGTTATCGGCTCTACCTAAGGGTAGTGTCCTTCAGATAGATTCATTAAGTTACCGATCTTGTTGATGTTCTCATTGTTATTAGTTTTGCACTCTAGATCGGAGGATGCTAGCTGGTAGGTTTGCTTTCGACCAGGCATGACCCTGGCTATTTGCTATGCCTGCATCGACTAAGTAGCTGATCGCCCGTATTTCAACATTCATAGTGTGTTTTCATGATCCTATTAAATATGAGTAGATCCGTTTTCTTTAAGGATAGAATCTATTATCTTTATTATGGTTGCATCAATCCAGTCGAACCCCACTGTTAAAGATGATAGGTTAGGTTTGAGGAGTTAATAGGTCTGCTCATGTTGAATAGTCTATTGTTCACATGCTATGATCCTTTTTCTACCCGAATCGGCTCTTTTAGCCGATTCGTCTGCACTTTCACAGATATGACATGCTCTCATGAACCTGTCGAAGTATGGTTGATTCCATGAATTCTTTGGATTTAGTTTATTGTTATCATCATAGCTGCATCGATCCGGTCGAACCTCACTGTTGATGGTAATGGATTAGGTCTAGATGGTTCATGGGTCTGTCTATATCAAACAGTCGATTGTGTGCGTGGCATATCCCTTTTTCTTACTAAATTCATTGGCTCTACATTACGTATTGATCAAATCTGATTTAGCCAGTGATGTATCTCTGACACATGCATGTTAATAGCTCAAGGGAAAGAATCATTAAAATTGGGTACATCGTAATCGTCATTATAAAATCAGTCACAACCCGCGAGCGTTACAGTTCTTAATAGCCGATTTTCTTCTCATATCGGTTTATTTGATTGATTTTCTCATTTGGCTGTTAGCCCACTGGATCGTCGAGCACTCACCAGCGTTGTCGATCACCACTAATGGTGTCTGACCACACACTATGACTAGAGGTAAAATAATGATGGTTTGTGGTTGGCATCACTAGCACGTGCTCGGCAACACTAGTGAGTGGTCGAATATCTCTATGATCTAGTGGGCTAACACTGGCTGCTCCTAAAGCGGCACACTTGGAACTATCTGGGCAAAGACCTGCATGTTCCACCTTAAATTACTGATAAACTTTCTCTCCTTGTCAATTGCAGGTCAAATTGATTGGCACGCCCCGGGAGGAATTTCGCAGGGTCAACTGGTTCTGCGTTGAAGCCAAGCGGATCTCCAGCCTTGCTCCGTCAAGCATATCCTTTCGGCTTGTTGTGTGTCGACACATTTTCATGTCAATTGCAGGTTTGGCGTGTGATGGCAATTAGCGTGTGAACCTCCAAGTGAGTGAATCGCCACAACGAGGACTTGCTTGCCGGCAAGCAACTGAACCTCAGTAAAAACTCTTGTGTCATCTTGTTCTGAGGATTTCATTGGTTATCTTGTGATTGATTGATGGGCTCCATCTGGTGGTTGGCTCACTCCCTGACACATCGGTATAATCATCACCATCCTCTCTTGTATTTACTTTCCTAGTGTGTAAGCTAAGCTCTTTAGTGTAATTAGTTTTGAGAGCTAGCTTATGTCGGGTTTAGTGGTTAGTGGGGCTCTTTAGTTAGTCTTTGAGAGCTCACTAACTTAGTGGTAGTGACCTAGCATTGTGTGCTTAGAGACTATAGCAACTAGAATTGTCATAGTTGGCTTGCACCTTTAGTAGAATAGCGCAACACTTGTTGTGCCATTTAATTGTCTAACATCTTTGCTAAATGTTGTTCTAGAAATTTTCAATAGGCTATTCACCCCTCTCTAGCCATTAGGACCTTTCATGTGGTATCAAAGCCATGGTCACCGTGATTTGAGGCTTAACAACCTTCGGTGTCAAAATAGCTTAAATCAACAACACTAAGAAGCCACCCCAATTTGATGGCTCCTACTATCCTTATTAGAAGGCTAAGATGACAACATATATCAAGTCAATGAATAGAAAGGTTTAGAAGGTGGTGGAGACAAAGATTAGATTGTCAATGAGGAGGCTCCCACCGCCGCCGAAGAAGTGCTACTCTAAAACAATGGCATTGCTCTTAGTGCCATTCATGATGCTTTGGATGAGAGAACATTTGAGCAAATCAAGAACACTGAGAGAGCTCATGAGGCATGGAAGAAGTTGGAGGAATCCTTTGAGGGCACTCAAGCCATGAAGGGTTCAAAGGCATACATACTCAAGGAGAAGTTTGCAAGCTTCAAGATGAAGGAAGATGAAAGTGTGTTGGAGATAAATAGGCTTCAAGTGCTTGTCAATGATCTCAGAGCACTTAGAGAAGAGGTGATGGACACGGACTTCTCCCACAAGTTCTTGAGATACTTACCATCAAGATTTGACACATTGGTCACAATTCTAGTGAGAAGTGGTTTGGACACCATGACACCAAACCAAGTGTTGGGAGATGTGATGACCGATGACACTTATAGAGATGATGATGAGAAGGAAGAAAAGAAGGAGAAGAAAGATGAGAAAAAGGATGAGAAGAAGAAGAGTGTAGCATTCAGGGCTACATCATCCAAGGGCAACACAAAGCAAGAATCATCAAGTGAAGATGAAGACTTGAGCTTTGATGATATGGATGATGAGAAGATGGCTCTCTTTATCAAGAGATTTGGTAAGTTCATGGTGAAGAAGGGCTACCGTGTTAAAAGGAAGAAGTCTTCATCCAAGAACAAGGAAGAGTCAAGAAGGTGCTTCAAGTGTGGAAGCAAGGATCATCTTGTTGCTCAATGCCCATACAATAGCGACAATAATGATGATGACAAGAAGAGCAAGAAGAAGGACATGAAGGAAAAGAAATAGAAGGACAAGATGACCATCAAAAAGAAGAAGGGTGGTTCATATGTGGTCACATGGGATAGTGATGCTTTCTCAAGTGATGATGATGATAGTGATAATGACAAGACCACCAAGAAGAAGGCTCTTGCAAGCATTGCTATTAATGAGAAGTCTTCTCTCTTTGACACTCCATCATGCTTCATGGCTAAGTTCACTAAGGTACAAACTTGTGATGATGGATGTGCTGAGGAGCATGATAATGAAAGTGAAAGTAAAAGTGAAAGTGACAATGATGATGAACCCACTAAAGATGAACTAATTGACTTGTTAGAAGATGCTAAAGAATATTTTGACATTAAAAGAAGGGAATGCAAAGACTTATGCAAGGAACTAAAAGCCCTTAAGCAAGCCTTTGATGAGCTCAATGCATCTCATGAGAGGTTAGATGAAGCCTATGAGAAGCTTGGCAAGGCTCACAAGAAGCTTGAAAAAGCTCATTCCTCTTTACTTAATGAGCAAAATGAGAAGGAGCATGTTGTAACATGTGACAAAGGCTTAACTTGTGATATAATTGATGAATCATTCTATAAGCCGATCATTGTTGCTCCCACTAACCCTTCCTATAGCACATCTACTTCTACCTCATCTAGTAGTGATGGTTTCACTTGTGATGCCTCACTAATGGTTGAGAATGAGACCCTCAAAAAGGAGGTCAATGAGCTCACTCATGCCTTAGGCAAAGCCTGTAGTGGTGAGGACCGCTTGCTTATGTGCTTGGGTAGCCAAAGAGCTTCTCTCTACAAAGAGGGATTGGACTATACCCCCAAGAAAGGCAAGGCGGCCTTTGCTCCTCACAAGACTAGTTCTGTGAATAACAATGATCGATTTTGCACTAGTTGCAAGTAAGTTGGTCATAAAGAGCATGAGTGCAAGACCAAGAACAAGAATGCTAATGTATCCTCAATTAAGCTTGATTCTTTCTATGTGCTTACTAAGGGTACAAATGGTGTGAAGGCTAAGTTCATTGGTGCACCATAGATGGGCTCAAGGAAGAAAATCATTTGGGTGCCAAGCAAGTTTGGGTACCTAAAAAGAATTGATCTTCTTTTGTAGGTCAATTACAAAGCCGGAGAAAGGCATTAGGTTCTTGATAGTGGGTGCACTCAACACATGATCGATGATGCAAGAGTGTTCAACTCAATCAATACCAATGGCAATGATGGTTATGATAGCATCACATTTGGTGACAATGGCAAAGGCAAGGTCAAAGGGCTTAGTAAGATTGCAATACCCAATGACATGAGCATTTTCAATGTGTTGCTAGTTGAGAGTTTAAACTTCAATTTGCTATCCGTGGCTCAATTTGCTCTAACTCATTGCATATGCATTTAGATTCTAGTGAGTGCTAACACCATTGAAAATGTTTGTGAAAATATGCTAACACACGTGCACAAGGTGATACACTTGGTGGTTGGCATATTTGAGCAAGGGTGAATGTGGTAGAACCGCCTAATCTAATTCCTCCCAGGAGTACTTGTCTTCCATTAGACACTAAGTACCCAAGAAAGGACACCAAATCACACGGTTCTATCGAGCACACCCCAAGGGAGAACCCAAAAATCCATATTTTTCCATCAGGATCACAAATGATAGAATAAAGCTTACAACATTTTAGCCATTTCTTACATCACTTTTCATGCAACATCAGAGTATAATATTTATTGTTATAACAGTGGAATATAAACATGTGATCAGAGTTACAGCGGAAATAAATATCTATTCATGACATGACGAAGCATTGATATATAAACTTTGACAACAGATTATGAAACCTCTATTTATAAAAACATTTAGTGAGAGTTATAAATAAAGCTATGATCGCAGCGTAAAGGAATCCTCTCTGAGCCCACCAAGAGAAATCCACACCTAAGAGTCAGCTCTAGCATCCGCCTGTCACCTGCAACAGGGGGAAATAAAAACCCTGAGTACACAATTGTACTAAGCAAGACTTACCCGATAGGAGGAAAGAAAAGACTCCAAGGATATGCAAGCCTATCTGGCTTATGGGTTTAGAGCATCTGCAGGAGCATTACTAAAAGTGTGTCCTTATATTCAATTTTATTAGCAGTCAACATTGGTTCATTAACTAACCATTCTATGTAAGCACCTATGCTACTTTCAAGCATGTGGTAAGCAATCAGAATCATTTTACCATCTTTCATCTTCCAGTTCTTACTACGGTGCTAGATTGTAGACAAGTCGTATCGGATCGCCGGTGATTTGTGAATCAATGTGTCTAGCTGGGTACCCTAAAACACACACCCCGCTTGTACCCCAGGCACAAGCAGGACCAACCCACCACCCTCCTGTCACGGGATCTAGGTCCCCATCCAAACTTGGACTCTAAGCCCCAGCTCCTGAGTCCCGAACTTAGTGCGGTGCTTAGACCTCCACCATCCCCACCTCCAATCAGTCGGTCTAGAAAGAGCCGAAACCCATAACAAGAGAGCAATGAGTCTTCCTTGTGCCCATACACAAGTATGTGCTCAAAATAATAAGTATGTGACTTGCCTAGAATCTAATGCAACAGCCGATCCTTAACCGACACAGGTAGAACAAATGCAATCCGAGCCTCGCTCGAATGCCCAACCAAGTCTAGATCTAAAGTACCATTCTGCCCGGTCTCCAATTAACATTCATATATATTCCAGGTGATAATAATATAGTAACGACAATAATATATTTCCTATCTCTTGCGGGTGACAGGCAATCACTCGACTTCTACCGGAGTCCTATAGCATAGCAATCTACACAATCCTGACATAGTAGTAAGACTCATAGGATAAACAAATATATATGCAAGTGGGTTCCATTCGACTCCTTAAAACTTAATGCACAAGCATAAATTAAAGTGCAGGACAATAGGGGTTATGCACCGGGGGCTTACCTGGGTAACATATAACCAAAAGTTAGTATTCCATCTTGGTGGCACGATCATCGAGACACCATCTTTTCTGATACTCCAGATGACTCCACAATCCATCATCGTCCCTATTATGGTATGCAATGCGATGCAGAGATGAGGCAACAGTTAATTAACAAGGCAACAACAACTCTTAAAACCAAGCACATACTACGAACTAACAAGCTTGCTCTAATGACTAACGTACTAATCTATGTATCAACATCATCGAGAAAGATGTCATTTCCCAACAAGTGTTTTAGTTATACAATTCCAAGGTGTTTCCTTATCCCATTCTATTGATTTAATCTTTATTCGAAATAGGGCATCATTATCTATCTAACAAACTAATTATTCTAGAGCTAAAAAAATCACAGTGAGCAGCTAATAATATTAAGAATTTACTGTAAAATTTTCAGAGTCAACACTACCACCATTTTCTCACAGAAATTCCCACAAGTTCATATTTTAACAATATTAAACATTTTAAAATAATTAGAGCAACCCTAGAAACATTTTAAAACTAGATGAATCAATTACGCTAATAGATAGATCATAATTTTAGGAGACTAATAAAATTGGTTTGGCATTTTTGTGATTTTTCTATTATTTATTTTCAATTTTTGAAGAGCACTGAATTAACAAAACAAAGAAAACAACAGAAAAAGAAACGGGCCTGAGCGGCTCGGCTCGGCCCGCAGGAGCGCGCGTGGCCTGCTGGCCAGGCACGGCCCCGTGGCGGTGGTACGGGCGCGGGCGGCCCAAGCGGGCAGATAGACCGCGGCCTAGGCGGGGGTAGGGCGCGCGTGTGGGCGTGAGCGGCCCAGGCACGACGGCGATAGGCCGGTCTAGCACGCGGGCGCACGTGGACATGGGCCGCGATCGGTCACGGCTAGGCCAGAAATGGCCCAACACAGACGTGCCCAGGCGCGATAGTAGTTTTGCAAAAACGTCCCCATGCTTCTATCTATTTAGTATGCTACTATTCATATGAGTCACAGTTTTTGTGTTGGGAACCCTAAAAAATTCTCTATTTCAATTTTCTCACCTTGGATCCTTCCTATGGCGTAGCAGAGGAGCAGAGGAGGAGTGGCTCCGGCGGATTCCCACCGGAGGGGCGGCGGCCAGGCGACACAGGAGTAGTAGTGGACCCGGCCATGTTCGCGGGCGTCAACGGCATGGCCAGAGGCGGCCCATGACACCCTAGCCATGCACACACGCGGGTGGCCATGGGGCGATGACGGCGGAGGTGAAGTGGCTCAGCGATGGGGCACGCCGACGATGACTAGACTTTTGGGGAAGCGCGCGGGCCATGATAGGGCTCAGGCCTGGATGCGTCATGGACCGAGGTGAGGCATGGCATGGCAGTTGTTGCAGGGGAGGAGGCATAAAGGAACCCAGCCAGAAAAGATGGCCGGCCATGGTGGGGCATGGATGAACTGGCTGGCCTTGCCGAGCCCACGCTGGAGGTCACCCGGAGCAGCTATCGTGGGCGTGACTAGACGGGAGGCACGGCACGGCGATGACGGCGCACCAGCATGGCAGTGGAGCGGTCAGTGGAGGAGGTACTTAGAGGGGCAGCGCTGCAGGGCCATGGGGGTTCGTGCGCGCTCGCAAGGGAGGGCCAACGACGGTGGGCACAACCATGGTGGGTGCTCGACTCGATAGAGCAAGTAGAGACAGAGGCAAATAGAGGCAGACCGAACGAGTGCAAGAGGAAAAGTGAGGAAACTTGTGTGAGATCGCCATCTACTTCCCAAGCATGGCGTGGGGCAGGGTGGCCTGGGACAGCGTGGCCGACAGGGGCAATGAAGTACGTGACCGTAGTTGCTCGGGTAGGTGGAATGAATGGCCGAGAGAGAGCGGGGTGAGGTAGTTGAGGTGAGCGGCCGAGATCGCTCGCTACATGTGCCGGTTCATGAACAGAGCGCCAACGACATGTCCTCAACACGTTCTAGCAAAGTTCGGTCAATTTTTGCATGAGCATCGTAACTCAAACGTAACCACGACCTACACCACGTCCTAGTATACACCTAACTACAACCGATCATGCGAAAACATGGATGTAGTGCTTAACCATCTTTGTTGGAAATCGAATGCCAAAATGGCATTGTCTACTATCGTTTCATACTTAAAAGAATTCAAGGTTTCAATTAGAACTAACATTCCTAAGCACTTTTGGTTGAATTTTTAAACGGTCAAAACTTTATCAAACTTCACCAACAACCATTTCACGACATAGCACACACTTTATACCAAACAATAGAACCAAAACATCTGGGCATTATTTAACTAATTTTCATTTTATAAATCACCAAAAAGTGTACTTTCAACACAACTTTGAATTTTTGTTGATTCA
Source organism: Miscanthus floridulus (assembly GCF_019320115.1). Lineage (NCBI taxonomy): Eukaryota > Viridiplantae > Streptophyta > Magnoliopsida > Poales > Poaceae > Miscanthus > Miscanthus floridulus. Next base: position 19,529,583 of record NC_089595.1, read on the forward strand.
ACGAAAGGGGCAAATTTTAATTTCCAATTTGATTTTTGATCTAGCAAAACCCCTAGTCAACAACATTTGTTTTCCAAAACCCAAGTTTTAGAGATTACATGAAAGATTTAGAGATACATGGTTAAGAGCAACCTAATACAACCGAGCCTTAATCCAAAAGTCAAGATAGACGAGGGCAATGGAGAAACAACAAGATGATGATTATCCAAAACATGGTGTATGACCAACAGATCCAGAAATAGGAGACTAAGAAGTCAAACATCGTGAACCCTAAGACCGAACTAACCAACGGTAGACTTGAACTTCTTTGAAAACTAGATCCTTTCTTCTTCTTAGATTACACAATCACCTCTGACTGACGAACGTAGTCCCACGAATGATGACTGGATCTCGTAGCTCTGCTTTATATTTGAGGGGATGGGAATGGAGAAGAAGAGCAAGAACCAAGGGCATCTTATAGTGGTGAACGGAGGTGGAACGCAATGCACCAAGAGTGGAGATGGCATGGATGGGATACACTGTCGGTTCACGTGGTGGGGATAAGGAAGGTCATGGTGCGCTCCCTACGCGAGTGATAGAGAGGATAAGGAGAGGAGAGGGAGAGGAGAGGAGAGGGTTCGCTCGACGAGGAAGGTAGGCAGGCGACCGTGTCCCCAAAAAGAAGGAAAGGAGGGGGAAAGGGGGGGTCTGGCATGGGGACGAGAGCATGGGGTTGAGAGCTAACCGGATGCTGGGAAAAGGAGAAACACACAGCACACGAAGACTGCGAGTGTGGCATGATGTTGCGGCTACGCGATAATGGGTGCTAAAGGGCCCGACACAGACGGCGTCCATAGAACATGCAGCTAAATGACCCAGCATGCGTAGCATGATCAAGCTAGACATAGGGCTTGGGACATGACGTCTACTCAGGCTTTTACAATCACCCCCGACTACCCACGGCTAACTTTCCTTACTACTGTTCTTTTTCTTTCCCTTCCTTGACCACATCCGTCTTTTATGTAAACTAAGACCAAGTCATACGTTCTTCCTCCAAAACCACATTCTCTTGCTTACCTTGAGAGAACACTATTTCATCAACCCGTTGTGGATTTCCCGTTTGGAACACCCGAATATTTCCAAGGAGAATATTTGTAGCAAAAGCAATACAGCGGTGTAACTTGGTAAAGGTACTTGGTCAACAACCTCGATACCAACGCGTGCTGAGCAACGTCACCATGTGGCAGTTGTTCCACAGGGGCCCTCAGTTTCATCGCGGCACCATAAGCAATTAACCAGGCAACTATTACCAACTTACACGCCATGAAGGCGGTGGGGTCATAGACCACAAAATAAGAGAAGTATTGCAAGGGAAGATTCAAACAACAAGGGTTCCTTTCACAACAATGAATTTGATTTAAGGAGATTCAAGTGTTCTGCTAGGACATCCACAATTAGTCGATACAGTGTCCTATGTTATCCAATCACGGCTGGTCTACTGGCATCTGAATGGCAACTTCTCTTGTAACCCATTTAACATCGTCTTCAAAGACTCTAAGCACATCTCATGAAACTTAAGGGTAGATGGATGCAATAAACACAGCGAAATAAACAAAATGCACATCCCAAACGTCCTTATGTTGGTACAACATACAGACACTCACTCTCCCATTCATGACACATCGTTCACCTCTCCTACGATCGACTACCTCAACAACTATGGACGAAATACAATGGAAAGATTATAATACCAGTGGACAGCGACGAAAGGCACTACTAACTATGGGTACATCATCCCAAGGCAACTAATCTACTTTGGACCATGCCCTAGCCATGGATCTGCTTCCTCTCTTGGTAGTGGCTGAGTGAGAAGAATCAAGGGTTCTACTTTCGACACTTCCAAGGGTGGAGGTGCTGGCAGTACTGCAACATCGGTTCTCCTTCTTTCTGGTGGGTGGACAGGGATCCTCTCCATGATCAAGGGATCCTACCATTCAACAACCAGCATCCTCTGCTTGGCCCTGGTGACAAGGTAGGCCTCACCTAGCTGATGGGCATGCCGATCTTTGGCCTCCTTCAGAGCTTCTGACATGGCGGTCTCTCGACTCTCAGTGGCTGCCACACTAGCATGCGCTTCGGCAAGCTACACCTAGAGCATCCTGGAGGAGATCTTGGCTTCCTCAGCTCACCAAAGGCACTTCCTTAGCTCCGAGGCTTGCTGATCATACTGCTCATCCAGAGCAAGCAGGTACATGGTCTAGTGCACCATGGTAGGACTATCCTCTTGCGCATCCCACCCTTGCAAAGCCTCCATGCGAGCCTTCCATGCCCATCGATTCTTTTCCAAAGGTGGAAAGAACCTCATGGGAGTATGAGCAATGGGCTCTTCATAGATCTGGCAAAGGTACTGCAAGGCTTTGCGGGCCACAACCTAGTAGGTGTCGACAAAGCAAAACCTAGTTGCTGTCACATTCTAGGCTTTAGTGATGTCGGGAAACTCTTCACTCTTCCCAATATAGATGGTAACCTCACACCGCTAGGTGCCATGCTTCTCATACTCATGACCCTCATACTTGGGACAATCTTTGACTCTGAGCTTCTGCAGGGTGGAATGCAGGATTCTGGGAAAACCCTCAATGTTCAGGCAGTAACTACTAACCCAGGCTCCTGCCATCCCTGGTGGTGGTTGTGAGGAACGACTGAGCGAAAAGCTTGCTCAAAGGAAAAGCAAGACGAGCTAAAGTGCACCGAGTGGTGGTATCAAGGCCTGTGGGGGGTACCACCCTAGATACCCACAGGGGCGGCCAAGCCCACAAGACGAAGCCTTGCGGGGCATGACTCTGCTCGGCGCCTTCCACAAGACATGGGGAAGATATCCTGAAGATGCTACCGTGATCTGTTAGGATACGTATGATCCCATGATGCTTGTAATCTGTTATTACTTTCCGGTTATCTCTCATATCTAACCGACTTGTAACCCTATCCCCCGGACTATATAAGGCGGGCAGGGACCCCCTCCAAAATCACGGCATATCATACGATAGCTAATACAAATCAACAGACCATAGGAGTAAGGTATTATGTTGTACTGACGGCCTGAACCTGTATAACTCGTGTGTCTCTGTTGCCTTCTTATTCTTGATCACGCGCTCCTCTACCGATCAATCTACCTTCATGGGATACCCCTCGGAGGACTGCCGACGATATTCTATCGACAGTTGGCGCGCCAGGTAGGGGTGTGCGTGCTGTTTTCTTGTCGAATAAGATGGCTTTTTCCACAGGCTCTTCATCCCTCCCGTAGCCCGGCCAGATCTTCATGGTCGGATCCATCTCGTGGGTCATCAACGCTGACGGAGTTGGAGAGCTCCTTGAGCTGGTGTAGATCCGTTCTACGCCGACCACCCTTGCTCCCGCAGCTGCAGATCCAATCTTAGAACCGCTTCTGAGGTTGCCTTCATCGACAACTCGCCGCCCGCTTCCTCGCTACCAGAGGAGGCAGATCAACAACGACGATCTGATCGTATCCATCGATCGGGTCGATCTGAAGCTTGCCGATTGCCTCTCCATCACCGAATTAGCTCTAGACACTATGGTTCAGCGCCGACCACCCTACCATACGCATCTATCGGAAGCCGCTCGGCAAACTCCAAGGGTTACAGCCCTACCCTATGGGCTCGACAACACCACCGCTACATACCAACACGCCCTGAGGGGCAAATTCATCGACCAGGTGGGGGATATCCATCATCTTGCCGACCAGATCGCCGATCAGCTCCCGCCAACAGTCAACATGCTGCACGCAAGCCGAGGCCTCGGAGCATCCCTCCAAACCATCCTAGAGGAGAATCCAGACTTCGAGTCCTAGGGCTCCACCGAGACCCTTGCTGAAACCTTCACCGAGCAACCCCCTCTCCCACCTTTCCGGGGTGGCGCGATCTTCAACGTCAGCATCGATAGCCCCCCAGAACGGTGAAACCAATGAGGAACGCGCTGCTCATGAAAACAGGAACGTTAACCGTGCGCAAGGCCGCAAAAACGAGCGCGCCCTTGCGATGGCCGAGGCTGCTCGCGACAACCAATTCGACTCACAAGGAAGGTCACTCCATCGCAACCTCAACGAAGATTTTCTCCGCGTTGACGGTCACGACGTCTTCAAAACTCCAAGCGCCAATCTGGCGATGGCCGCCAATGAACTCGCCCACCTCCCACAGACGCTCGAGCTCGCCAAGGTTGCCGCTATGCTTAAAGCGGCACACTATCAAGTCAATGAGATCCGAGAGGATCAAAGACCTTCGTGCTCCACCAGCACCATTCGCCGATCAGCTATGCCTAGATTCAATCACCGCCAAAGTCAAAGCCATTTCGCCGACCAGTCACTACCTCTCCAGGGGGGAGCTGGGGGCCACCGAGCTGAGCATCATCGCCAGCACGACTAGGAGGTCAAACAGGACACTCGAGTGCACCTCAGTAACCTTCAGGATGCACGACGGCATATCGAGCAGCGTCGCTTCGGCCGCCATGAAGATGAAGTACGCCGCCGCCAGGAATACGAGTGAGAGTACGGTGATCCAGACTCAGCTCTGGAGCCGATCGCCGCCGGCAACGCTGTAGACAACAGCGCCGACAACCCGGAAGGTCCCCCAGCTTTCACCAGGGCGCTCCGAACACTCAAGTGGCCCTATGATTTTAAAATCATCAGGGTCGAGCCCTATGAGGGAAGGATGAACCCAACTCAGTGGCTGTAGGCTTATGCCACTGCTGTTCGCGCCGCTGGAGGAGACACCAACGTAGGGACGTAAATAATCAACAGTAACCGTAACTCTGAAATACGATTATGTCTCGCAAGCTAACGAGCTAGCTCTAATAACTAACATACTAAGCCATGTATCCACGTGGTCAAGTGAGGCTCGTTTCTGGAAAAATGTTTTCGTTCTACAAACCCCCAATTATTTTGACATTTGATTGATTAAATATATATTTTCATACTAGGGCTCATTTAATTACCTAAACAAACTAGTTCCTATAGAGCTACAAAAATTACAGTGAGCACCTAATAATGTTAGGAATTTACTGAAAAATTTCAGGGCCAGTACTACTACCAATTCATTACAATAATTCCTACAATTTCATGTTTTACCCATTTTAAGTGCTTCAAATTAATTAGTTTACTCTTGAAAATTCTACGAAACTATGTGAACAAGATACATTAGCAGATAGGTAATGATTTTAGGAACCTAACAAAATTGGTTTCATAATTTTTGGTCAACTACACAAATCTCTGTTGAATTTACAATTTTAGCTTAGAAGCTAAATTAGCAAATACTTGGAAAAAGAAAAGGGCTGACCTTAACCCAATCCGGCCCGACGGCCCTGCGCGGGGTACAATGCGCACCAAGACCGGGACACCCGCACACGGTGGTATTCTTGCAAAAGAGACCATGTACTTCTTCGTAATAGCACAACCTCCCTACATACTATTCTCCTGGTCATCATTTTTGCAAATGGGCCCCCGAATGTTGCCGACTTCACCACGAGGAGGTCCCTAGACTCCCCGCGCTCACCGCAGCAGCGGCCGACGGCAGAGGGCAGCTACACCGGGCTACCAAGGCTCGCTAAGACAAGAGTAAGGGGCCGACCTCAATCCACGGCTAAACGCGTATGGCTAGGTGGCGGTTGGAGTTCAGGGACACAGCACTGCGAGCTACCACGGCGACTGGCCATTTGCGGCGGCGGTGTGGCCGTTCCCCCAAACCTATGCGCTCATGGGAGAGTGAAAGTGGTGGAGAAGCATTAGGAGCTCACTAGTGTTCATGCTACGGTGGCGGTTGAGATGGAGGAGCGACGAGGCGACCCGGCCATGTGCGCCCACACCTCATGGTGGCATGCCGAGCGTGGCACCAGCGCATCACCGCAGCGATGGTGGGCCTCCTAAACAAAGCAACGCGAGTGCCAAGTGGAGGGGGTCAATGCGAGTTTATGGTCTCAAGCAATCGAACTTCTATTGCTCCAATCCTACCTCTCTTCCTAGTTCTAGGTCACGGCGGCGACCATGGCCCGTGATGAGCAAAATGCCCAATTGACCATCGATAGCCCATGGCCGGGTGTGGAAGAGATGGAGCACCTAATGGGCTTTTGGTGCCACCTACTGGCGCAAAGATTCGATTTGTGGAGGACCAGATCTAAGCGAATTGGAGGGTGGAAAAGGCGAGCTCTAGCTGTGCCCTTTGTGGAGAAGCACACGTGCACGGGCGAAAGGCTTAAGATGGCCAACCCTGGTCACTGGCTATGACACAAGCACGTGCACGCGATTGATGAATGTTGACTTGGCGCGACGCGCTTAATTCGCAGTGACCAAACCCGAGCCGAGCTCTCCATGGCGTCTAGCGGGGCAAGGCAAGGCAGGGAAGCATCCCATCGCTTCTACGGTCGGGCCACTGTTTTGACACGGCGACAGGGCTCCAATGCATAGACTGGCATGGTAGGTAGAATGAGGGGCGGGGCGGTAGCCACGTCGGCCCAGCCATGATGGCCGCAGACCGGACCTGACCTGGTGTACGACACGATGGCCAGCCGACCGAGCCCGGCAAGCCCACGGGCAGCGGCAGGAGCAATGCCGTGGCCCTACTAGGAACGGGCAGGCAGAACCAGGAATGCCGCGCGACAATGACCAGACGCGCGCGCCGACAGAGCGGCAACCGCCCGACCACGCTTGAGCTCATCGCCAGCCACGCCATGCATGCGGTTACCGCGAACTCCGACTAAGCGGTTGCCACCAGTGACTTGCTAGATTTTTAAAGTGAATCAAAGGCTGTCGATCAACTCAACTAGTGTCCAACTAATTACGCTAACTCGAGGCTTGTACTACCCACTAGCTAGCGAAGCAAATCTTACGCCCTAAGAGCAACTAGAGAGGGAGATAGAAGCATGCCAAAACGAACTCGTCGTGCCGACGTCAGTTCGCGAACGGAGCACCAAAACATGACTATTACGCGTTCTAAGGGGTTTTGGGCAAATTTTTACGAGTTCTGCGTGACAACCAACATTACTATAATCCACACCATGCCCAAGTGCTCATCTTGATGCAATCAACTGTACAAAAACATGGATATATTGATTAATCATTTTGTCAAATTTTAAATGCCAAAATGGCATTGTCTACAATTCTTTTCTGACTTAGACAGAGTAAAGGCTTAGTTAGAACTAACAACCTTTAGCGCTTTTGCCATAATTTTTAATATGCCTAAACCTAAGTATTTCCAACCACTAAGCATTACATGCACTAGTTCACACGTTATACTAACTCATAGAAACAAAACATCTAGGATCTACTTAACTGGTTGTTCAATATAATTCGCCAAATATTGATATATATATTTTTTAAACATAAGTTCAAGTGCTTTGAATTTATAATCCGAGTAACTTGTTTTGGTAATTCCTCTTATGTCTAAATCTTGGCGCTAAACAAGCTTGTAACACCCGGGGTGTTACAAAGTGGATGCAGGGCTACGTCCGGTCGCGGTGGACCTGACGCGTCCAATCGCGCAAAAAGCGGCTCTAGAACCTTACTGGAACCGACCTGATGCGCGGGTTGCCGAGGTGATCGGCGCGTCCAGTCGATTGTTGGAGGCGTGCGGAGCAGCGTTGATCTGACGCGATGTGGGAGCATCAGGTGGTGGCTCACCGCATCCGGTCATCACTTAAGCGATCACGCTGAGTCACTTGACCATTGGAATTTACGCGCAATGTTGAACATGAGTGACACGTGGACGACATCGGTTGTCTAGACGCTGAGGCGTGCTTCCGATCACATCTGATCGGCGCGTCCGGTCAGCCCGAGGACAGTGAGGTGCAGTAGCCCAATGGCTCTATTTGTGGGGGCTCTTTATTTAAGCCCCTTTTCTGGCCCAATTTGCAATGACATAGCAACCTTGTGAGCTTAGCCAAAGCCCTTCCACTCATCTCCATCATTGATATATCGTCTTTGTGAGATTGGGAGTGAATCCAATTGCATTGCTTGAGTGTTTGCATCTAGAGGCACTTGGTGTTTATGTTTCGCTGCGGGATTCGCTTGTTACTCTTGGTGGTTGCCGCCAGCTAGACGGCTTTGAGCAGCGAGGATCGTCGAGCGAAGGTTGGTGATTGTCTCTGGCTCCGATCATAGTGATTGTGAGGGGTTCTTGACTTTTCCCCGGCGAAAAGCCAAAAGGTACTCTAGTGGATTACTCGAGGCTTGTGTGATCCTCATCTTGTGTTGGTTGTGCGGCACCTAGTTGCGGGTTTGGCGTGTGATACCAATTAGCGCGTGAACCTCTAAGTGAGTGAATCGCCACAACGAGGACTACCTTGCCGGCAAGCAAGTGAACCTCGATAAAAAATCTTGTGTCATCTTGTTCCGAGGATTTCATTGGTTATCTTGTGATTGATTGATTGGCTCCATCTTGTGATTGGCTCACTCCCCGACGCGTCGGTATAATCATCACCATCCTCTCTTGTATTTACTTTTCTAGCGTGTAAGCTAAGCTCTTTAGTGTAATTAGTTTTGAGAGCTAGCTTGCGTCGGGTTTAGTGGTTAGTGAGGCTCTTTAGTTAGTATTTGAGAGCTCACTAACTTAGTGGTAGTGACTTAGCATTGTGTGCTTAGAGACTATAGCAACTAGAATTGTGGTAGGTGGCTGTGCAGTAGGCTAACGCAACACTCGTTTCGCCGTTTAATTGTCTAACATCTTTGCTAAGTATTGTAGAAATTTTCAATAGGCTATTCACCCATCGCCATTAGAACCTTTCAGAGGTGTACTGTTATTAGATCAGCTTTTTTTTTATCCTGCATTCCGCTTTCGCAGAGAGAGATAGAGACTTGTTGGGCTTGTTGTCTGCTCCATCTGAAACCCGCTCAAAAAAAAAACTGAAAACTAACCCTTCTGAGGTCTCCAGTGAAACTGTAAAAGTATCTTTTCGTTTTTGCTTTTTTTTTTTTTGCAAGCCAATGAATCCCACTGTCACCCAAGATTTGCGATCGCCACTGCCACCCAAGTAAAAGTCGTCGTTCACTTTTGTTTAACATTTAGGCCGTTTAGACGATAATTAAATGGGTTAAATGGTCTAAACATTTTTGTATAGTAGCACTAAATATGTATAGAAAATATACATATTTACTTATATAAAAATAAATATTCTATTAAATATTTTTTAAAATAAAAAAACTAAATCCTGCCCCACCTCTTGTCACTACGATGTTAATTAGCAATCTCGTAGCTTTAATCTTTCAATGACTAAATTGTAAATCAAATGACCGTTAAGCTCATGTAATCATGTTCAATTAACTCGATTATGTTTAGTCCATTCAGTCGGGTTTTTTTTATTAAGTCTTAGGGGGGAGGGGGGGAGAATCCCCCACCTGAGCATTTCATTGATTGTTGGCTCTTAAAGCCAGATAGGTTTACAAACATTCAATTTTACATTTTCTGTGCTATATGATTACATTCCCTTTGACATCACAGAGCACCAAATCGTCGCAATGGTTCGATCTTCTTGTGGCAGTCGTGCTCCCCATAGATAAGCTTCAGATTTACATGCCGCCAAAGTTGCATTCAAGCTCATTTGCTCACCTCTGAATACCGGATTGTTCCGCCTTTTCCATATATTCCAACAGCATAAGATCAAGAAGGTACTGAAGTATTTTTGCCGGTATATGACCTGGTGGTTGTATCTACCTTAGAGCCTCAACTGACCAATCTTCATTAGTTGTTATCTGAACTGCATTCCATAATGGTTTTAATATTTTAAATGTCTAGCCGTTTAATTCACGTTTTATGACAGCGCGGACGGTCTTCATTCACCGTTTAAATGACCATTTAGGCGAATGGTGCTATTAGGTCAGCGGACTAGTTGCCTAGCTGCTTAAAAAAATCTGTGATTCATATTATGAACCAGTTAATAATCCTGTGAACTGGTAGTTTGGAGCTCCTAAATCCCGCTCAATCCCTTTGGAGACGGATTAACCGAACTAAAAAGACCTTCCGTAGTTCCGTGGATCTTCACGAGCTCTAAAGCTTCGTGCTGGTACAGTGGCGCAGCACTTTCCCATTTCGACTTTTTCCCACACGACAAGCTTTTCCCTTTTCTGGATCTTCCCTTGTCACAGCAGAGTCACCATTGGGCACTGCCGCACTGGCACTACTCATCGTCATCTTCTCACCCCTGCAGTGCAGTGCAGGCTGCAACGCAATCACAAGTGAATCATTGCGTCAGGACCTTTGGCCTTTGCGCTGCATGTACATGTACTTCCCTGATTTCGATTCCTTCGTCCACTGCACACTTCGGTTTCAGTTTCATCATACGCTGATTCCGTGATTCCATCACCACATGTTAATGATACTCCGTCATGCTTCAGAGCTCAAACAGCATGCTGACTACCGCCCTGTTCGCTTAACTGATAAGCCATAGCTAAAAGTACTGTCGACTGATTTGTTGTGAGAGAAAAATAATATTCGTTGACTGAAAAAGTACGGCTTATAAGACAAGCGAACAAGTATACGTTCTTGTACTCAAGGCGGCCATTATATCAGTGCCAGGAGCTCAAAACAAGCATCATCAACCGACAGCTGCGACGCTTAAACCACAACAACATAGCAGGATTAGCAGCATAAACCCTCGTTTTCTCAAAGGTAAACGGAACAGCATTGCAGTATATGAGTAGAATACTCCAGAGTAGCTAGCTCTCGAGCAGCTCGACGTTCCTGGATCCGGACGCCTGGTGCGCTTTCTGTCTACCAAGCACTACAACATTCATTCACATCAGAACCTAAGATAAAAAGCAACCAAAAAAGGCAGGGCGCCGACCGCCGACGTAAACCAACCAAGCCGCCATTATTCAAGCCACCAAAGAAATTCTTAGCGCCCCCATTTGTCGTCTGTCTGAACAAATCCCAAGCGCTGCCTCCACCTGATTGAGCTTATCCTGCTGAAAGGGCAAAAAAAAGAGAGAAGGAAATCAGTCAGCAAAGCAGCAAAAGCAAGTGCATATGGCGGACTTTTTTAATTTGCAAATGCCCTGGGCAAGACAACTAAGGGCCCTCCTTTACTTGCAAAGCGAATACTGGGATGATGCGGCCATAAAGCAGAATTGCTTCATGCACTTGAACTCATTCATGCCAAAGGGCATCTTCCCTCCCTCCCCTCCCCTCCCTCATCCTTGAGAGCCCAGAACCAAGAACTGCAAAACCTTTTCAGTTTTTTACTTCATGATTAAGCATCAAGTTGGGGCTAAGGCATCCTCGCTCACACATCCCCAACAATTCCCACCATAATTCTGCAGCTTTTTTTCGAGCAGAATCGATACCCATGGAACAAATTCAAATCGAAGGGATGTTTTATTCTTATTCCACGATACAAGCAAACTGTAGCGAGTGGATATGAACAACAGATGCCCCTTTGACATATTACTACAGAAACTCACTCGTGGGACAATACAACAATACGCTTCTTTGGTGCTCCGGATTTGGTATAATGTTCCCAACTACAGAAGCTTCAAAAAACTGAACAGCAGCAGAACTGTATTTCACGCGCAAAAGATATTTGAAAGAGAGAAAATTAGAGGGCAAAGGCACAAAACACGGCAGGCAACCATAAGAAAACATACACACGTCAGGATGGTAGATGGTAGTGCAAAGAGCTAAAAGCTTCAATAAAAGAGTGAGGATGCAAAGAAAGAAAGAGGCGCCTAAGATTTCCAAAACCAACACAGCATTATTAAAGACAGACCACCACAAAGCAAAGCCAAGCATAGAATACACCCAAGCAAACCCCTTGAGGAGGCGCATGCACAGTCATCAGGATCAAAAAGCTGTCCAAGGGAAGAAGAAAAGAAAAGCACTCACGCTTGCACCAGACCACTCAGAGAAGCGCCACCCAAACCAGTAGAGCAGGGACACGCCAAAACCAAGAGCATGACCCAGCATCATCAATCATAGCCACATCATATAAACCAAGCACAGAGCACCCAAGAAAACAACATCAAGAGCAGACATCAACAGCCGGGAGAAACAGCGTCAAAGATGTACCCTTACCGCATGAGCAACGTGATGATTGGCTACCTCAACCTGGCCACTCTCCTTGCCTCGATTCCGATCATCGGGGCGGGGCTCTGGCTGGCCAAGGGCTCCACAACCACGTGCTCGTCGATCCTGCAGACGCCGCTCCTCGTCATCGGCTTTGCCGTGCTCCTCATCTCTCTTGCTGGTTTTGTGGGCGCCTGCTTCCATGTCGCCTGGGCGCTGTGGCTGTACCTCGTCGCCATCATACTCCTCATCGCTTTCCTTCTTGGGCTCACCGCGTTCGGGTTCGCAGTCACGGCAGGAGGCGGAGGCACACAGGTGTATGGTAGGCCTTACAGGGAGTACCACATCACTGACTACTCCTCATGGCTCCAGAAGCACATGCAGGACATCAAGTACTGGCGCCCAGCCCTCGCCTGTGTAGTTGGATCCAAGGCCTGTCCCAAGATTGAAAACTGGACTCCCATGGATTACCTCCAGCATGATCTCACGCCAATACAGGTTTGCACCTCACCGCTGATCTATTCTATTACCTATTCATTTCTCTCTGTTGTTGCTTCTGTTTTCTTTCAGTATTCATAGTGCAACCAATCTCTATTCTGTTAAAACCTGAATTGATTGTCTATTACTAGTATTTTCAGTATTTCAGCTGCTTCTGCCTTCTACTACTCTAATGCGCTGCAACTGTCAACTATCCTGCAGTCTGGCTGCTGCAAGCCACCAACAGCGTGCCAATACAGTGGAGGCATGCCTGTCGGGGCGCAGGATGAGGACTGCTACCGGTGGAACAATGCCCCAGACATCCTCTGCTACCAGTGCAACTCGTGCAAGGCCGGTGTGATGGAGCAGATCCGCCAGGACTGGCACAAGATCGCTGTCCTCGATGTCATCGTGCTCGCCGCTCTCATCTGCATCTGCGCCTGTGGCTGCTGCGCCTTCAGAAACGCTCGCCGCTCTCTGTCCGAGTACCCATACGGGGTAAACCAAATGTCCAAGATAAACCCACGCTGGGACTACTACTGGTACTCTAAGCAAAATAGTTCAGTTGTTTACTCCCTTCTTTCCCATTTAGCACCTCTTTCTCGTAAAATTGATTTTACCACTGAAAATGTAAAAATACATAGGCAAAAGGACAAGGTAAGGAAGCTTATCGAGCATAAACAATCCCATGACCAAAAGAAAACATCAATCATTATGAAGTTATTTATCAAGGATAAAAGAGACAGTTTTCTATTGTATCGCTACATTCATCACAACTATAATTATTCTTTTGCAGTATATATATATATATATCCCAGCTTTTATCCCTATTTGTTTTCTATGGTTTTTAACACTGCTTTGTGGTTTTGTTTGCTGTAGGTGGCGATGGTTCCGTGGTAGAAGAGAACAGCTCTACTAGGCTAGCTCTAGCTTCTCAATGTTTGTATGATATTTTGCTCCTATCTTATATTGAAAAGATAATAATACTTGAGAGCTGTGTTAGCCCTTGCAGTACTCTATTTGTTTCAAGTTGTACAGCTTCTTCCAGGTCTGCATAATTAAGCTTCTGTAGATATTTGAGTTAAGAGGAGACTAAGCCATGAAGTAAAAGAGATGCCTAGTTTTTCCAATATGGTAGCCAACATTGTATCATGTAGAATTATATATGGCGAATTCAGGACAGAAGTGACTCCATGTGTATGGGGGAAACCAAACCACACAAGCAACTATGCCTATTCTACTGTTGGCGTGACTTCTATATTTTATTATGTTCTGAACATGGCTACCTTATGATATGATAGCACTGGATTCCCTACACTGAAGTTAAATTGGAGACAGGCTATTCAGTAGCCATGGAATTTTGATGCACTTAAACCTTTATTCACTGTGCAGCACAATTGCAAGATTCGCTGCATGATAACCTATATGAAAACTTCATGCAAGATGTAAGAAACAGGCAAATAATTTCCATTTGAGTCAAACTGTTGTACATTCCACAGCATAACTACTAACTGCTCCCAAGTACTAACTGTAACTAGATATGTCTCCAAAAGCTCATTTCTGTTCATTTATAACTCCAGGTAATTGATCTACAACAGTTTCCGCTTTTCACTGGTGCAGTATTGCCCGAATTTGAACACAGATAAGCAATGTTTCGGAAACATATTCACAGGAATTCCAGCAATAAACAATTTTTGGCACATTATAAAAAAAACAAAAACAAAAAAAGAATCTCATGCAAGCATAATCAGTCACGGTGATCATCTTTTATTGGTATTGATTGTCATAGAATATATTCACATTGACCTTTTATTGCACGCAAAATTGGTATATCCCAGCTTTTATCCCTATTTGTATGGCACGCAAACAATTTTATTGCACGCAATTTGATTTCAATCGGAATAACAAAACCCCAATCACAAAGTGAGAATCTCAAAAAGGTGCCAAGGGCTTATTGGACCAGATGTGTCTCCAGTTCTGAAATAATCTGTGTTTTGAAAGCCAAGTATCCTGTGACCCATGTCATTTTAGAAGAGTCTAGCAAGGAAACTGCTGGAAAGAATGACTGTGTTGTCCAATGGGGTGTACCTAGTGTCCTAGGGTTCCAAACTGGACATATAAACTACAGTTCTTATCCACTGCGAATTCTGGAACACATCATTAGCAAGAAACTAGTGTTTGGAAGGGTTTTTCTAGCCATCCCGTTTATGTAAAGTTTTCCTTTTTCCTCTCTTAATGAAATGACATGCAGATCTCCTGT